>NC_082658.1:62102933-62227933 GCF_028023285.1 Balaenoptera ricei
TTGTTTTTAACCAGCCAGAAGCAAAGAAGCAGCTGGGCCTTCCAAGGGATGAGGGAGGCTTGGGCCGGCTGGCAGCCGTGCTTCATACCACGTGCAGGTGGCAGAGAAGCAGAGACAGGTGACACGAAGTCCTGGGACACCCCAGTCTGTGGTCCTGGCCTCTCTGTGCTCCGGTCTTGCACCTTTGGCCTGCACACAGTGACCCGGGAACCTCAGATCTGTTCCATATATTTCTTTTCTGCTCAAGCCAATGTTTTGCCATTTGCGACCAGGAGAGTCCTGACTAATAGACTTGGGCCGCGTAAGTGGCCAGCGTGACACAGCCTGTCTGCATCAGAGCAGTCCGGGTACTTGCCTCCCTGTGCTGTGCTCAGAGACACAAGGAAGACTCACGGTAGCCCCCCACCCCACCCCGTCCCATCCAGGCTCCTGTTCCCCCACCTGCTCCCCCAGGGCTCCTTCAGCTCAGGCCAGCATCTGCAGTAGCGTATTTCGTCCTACTTTTGGTGCATTTGTTTTAGTTCTCCTATTTGGGGCCAGTGAAAACACATCTGTCCATCCCATATGTGTCCATCTCCTACAAAGCAGTCGTAGTAAGACGTTAACTGTGGCATCCAGGTGGTGGGACGCTGTGCTCACTGTGTAATTCAACTTCTCTGAACGCTAACAGATTTCCGTAGTAAATACTCAGGGGGAAATCTGCTTGCTCTTCTGTCCGTCGCTGTTGCCTCTTTCTCTTCTGTTCTCCGGGTTTTTTGTCCTCTTCCTCTGTCCACTGAGGCGCACAGCAGCGAGGGTCAGAGCCAGGCGGGTACAGGGGGGTATGGCTCTCTGCTACTCCCTCCCCCAGGCCCCGTCATCCTCTTCTACAGGATCGGGCCTGGGGATCCCAAGGACCAGGACGAGAGCTGAGAGTCTCCACAGGAGTATTTGCTTTTCCCCCGACATTTTCCGCGTGGAACAAGTTTCCCAAACACACACCAATCAAAGGCGGAGCGGCCACCGTTTCATTGTCTTCAGGAAACACACAAGCTTCAGACCTTTTTTGAAACACTGCTTCTAAAATATTTTAATGTAATCCAGAAGCTCTAACGGTCTGTTCTGGGGGAAATGTATGTATTCGTTTAAAATCCATATTAGAGATGTCTCCCAAATGTGCTCTAGGTCAAAGATAATAAAAATTAAAATCATGGAAATAACAGTCAAGTCTGGGATAATAGAATAATAATCAAAATTATACGTAGGACACTTTATCCACATTTACTCCTTGTGGCAAATACGGTGCTCATCCCACCTCGGAGCTCAGGGCAGCTACATAGCTTGCCTGACGTTTCACAGCTAGAAAGGGGCAGAGCTGGGGGTCCCAGTGCGGCCCAGGGTCCCGACCCCCTCTCCGAGCGAGCTCCTCCTATTCCCACATCCATCACCCCCGGGAGAACAGGTGTGCTCGGGCATTCAAGCCACGCCGAGCGCTGCCAGGTAGCAGGTGCTCTCCTAAGCGTGAAGGGCACAGCTTGTGACAAACAAAAGAGCAGATGGTCCCGGCCCTCGTGGGGCTTCCAGTCTAGCCACGGGGAGACGAGAGTAACCACGCAGGTGGGTGTGAGGGTCCTAAGAGCTGAGAAGGAAAACGAGGCAGGGCGAGGAGGACGGGCCGAGGCCACACTTTACACAGACTGGTCAGGGGCGCACCTGACAAGGTGACCTTGAGCACAGACTTAGGGGAGGAGAAGCGGCAGAGTGCAAGGGTGGAGGGAGGGACGCCCCAGGCTGAGGGGCGGCTACCACACCTGGCTCGCACGAGGGACGGCGCCAGGGCACCTGGAGGCCATGTGTCCGGAGCCTGGGCAGCCTGGGTGGCGGTAGGGGTTTGACTTTGCTCCCCTCTGAGTCGGTGGGGAGAGCCGGGAGCATATTAAGCAGAAAAGTGACATGACTTGCGTAGAAAGGACCTCTCAGCTTCTGCTGAGAACGGAGCACAGGCCTCAAGTCAAAAGCAGGAAGGTGGCGGCATGTCCCCGGTGGTCCCCAGGAGGCAGTGGGAGCTGGTGGGAGTTGACATCTATTTTTAAGGTAGATGGCATTTTGCCGACGGACCATGGGATGTGAGAAAAGGAGGGTCCAAGGATGAGGCCACGGGCCCAGGCCTGAGCGACTAAAAGACAGAGTTTCTGTTTACTCAAGTGGGAAGAGTCACCAGGGGCGGCAGGTTTGGGGGGGCAGGAGAGAGATGGAGAGGAGGGAGAACAGATTCAGTTTTGAATAGGTCACCTTCAAGGTGCCTTGTAGACATCCAAGAGGTGGTGTCACAAAGGCAGTTGGAGGAGTGCTGGCTGGAGATGCAAATTTGTGGGTCATCCACACACAGTGTTAAAATTCATGAGAGCAGAAGCTGTCGCCTAGAACAAGTGTCCTCACCAGGGACGGTGCTGTCCCTCAGGGAGTGTGTCGGAAATCTGTGAGGGCATCTTTAGTTGCCACTGCAATTGGAGGTGCCGCGGGCACCTAAGGGACGGGAGGATGGAGACCGTGAACGTGACGATCTTGCACAAAGAACGGCCCTGCATCCCACACGTCTCACCGATTCCACAGACACTCAGCGGCGGAGCATCTTCTTATTGTTATCCGAGCCAACGGCATCCCTCTGTTTTACATGTAAAAACAGTGTATTTCTTGCACAACTTTAAGATACACTCAACTTTCTAAGAGTAACGAGGGGAGACTGCACTCGGGTTCAGAACTTTACCAAGAGTGCTCAGCATTCAAACCAACACGTCACGCGCCCGCCCCCCCCCAGCCTTCCTGGTATCTGAGACATCAGCACAACAACCCTGAATCCGTCTGCCCGGAGCTGCCACGTCCACAGGGCTCCAAGGAGCATGGGGTCCTTCAGCGGAATCACGCGCAGGCAGACGTGGGTGGAAATGCGGATTATTTACCTGTAAGCGATGTTCCTTTTGTTTGGCTTTTATAGTTAGGATACTACACTGACTTCTCCAAAGTGTGTGTGTAGGTAGGCGACACGGTCTCTGAGTTTCATCTCAGGGTGAGGAAGGAGGCACCCCGGCCCAGCGGACATTAGGAGCCCCTGGGGGGTGAGGAGGAGCCAGCAGTGGAGCCCCCAGGGGCTGCCCGGGCCAGGGGGAAGGAACACGGAGAGGAGGGGGCCCAGCTGCAGGCGGGTAGGGAGCTGACACCTGGATTATCAGGATCCTGGTGACGCTGAGCCCGTCTAGTGGGCGTTGGGGGCAAACTCTGGCTAGAGAGTCCACATGGTCCAGGGCAGGGGATCCCAGCCACCCTGTTAACCTGCACATTTCCCCTCTCCACCCCAGGGCACTCCGACTGCATCCCCTTTGCTCTGCGCCTTTAGGTCAAGCTATGCCGGGGCTCCTGGGGCCTTGCTCACTGTCACGGGGCGCCCAGCAGCCCTGCCCTGCGTGTCCCGTCCATACCTTGCTGAGTCGGGACTCAAATGCCAGCGAGGTGGACGACTTGGAGCTCTTCATGCCGGGAGAGGGGGCGGGGAGGGGGCGCGCGCGGTCCACCCCATGGCTTCCGACTCTGGTGGCTGGACTCCAGGGTTTGGCTGCGCTCCTCATGTTTGTCCCAGTGGGTCCTTCTGTACAAGAGCAGAAAAGAAGAAGTGTGTGTCCACACTTGAACCTGCTGAGAGATATCACAGAGATCCATCCCCATGCACCATGGGCGCCACCGTGGTCACGGAGAACGAGCCTTCGGGATGGGGCTGCACGTAGAGCATCTTTCTACTGAGAAGGTACCTTTGCAGCAGGTTCCTTTCTCTGGCTTCACAGCAGCTTTCACCAAACTATTAACAACACATGTGCGGGCTTCCCTGGTGGCTCAGTGGTTAAGAATCCGCCTGCCAATGCAGGGGACACGGGTTCGAGCCCTGGTCCGGGAAGAACTCACATGCCGTGGAGCAACTAAGCCCGTGCGCCACAACTACTGAGCCTGCACTCTAGAGCCCGCGAGTCACAACTACTGAAGCCCATGCACTGAGAGCCCATGCTCCGCAACAAGAGAAGCCACCGCAATGAGAAGCCCGCGCACCGCAACGAGGAGTAGCCCCTGCTCGCCGCAACTAGAGAAAGCCCGCACGCAGCAACGAAGACCCAACGCACCCAAAAATAAACGCATTTTTTTTTAAAAAAAGTGCAATATTACTGATGCTCTGACATTACTCTTTGGCAAAATGATGGCTTCTCCTTGGTCAGGGGCACCTAGAACAGTCTTACTGCATATACATATATATACTGGATATATATATATATATATATATCCCCACGTAAAACAGGTCAGCTTGAGTCAAGACATGTTATGTCCGTTAAGTCTTGCCGTTTTAGGGCTGATAATTGAGCAACTTACGTAATTTCCAAATAGACATAAATGAATTACTTGAAAATCAGATTTCACAGAAGCACAGGTTTTTTCTTCTTTTGGGCAAAAATGGTATCAAAAATTAATAGGGCACCCTCAATAAATCTGTTAAATAAATTTTAAAAAATTAATAGGGCAGATTTTAATTGGGCAGACCTGACATCATAGGGCAGAGTTACCCGCCCTAACTAAAATATTCTATGAAAGACAATTTATGCAAAGGAGCAGGATTCGGTTAAAGACCTGGTGGGTGGGGAAGTGTGAATCCCCGTCCAAAGGCAAGCAAGACAGCCTGAGTCCTTCGATCAAGGCTGAGGAGGTGGGCCGGCCATCTCTTAACCTCTCGGAGCCCTCAGAGCCCATTTTGTTCTCAGTAGCACAATGGGACCCTGACTCTGCTGTCCCCGTGGACTCTCATGACCAGAGATGTGAGACAGAAGACCAAAACCGCAGACACGAAACAAACCGAAAAAAAGCACTTTAAAAAACATCACTCGGAAGGAAATCCAAAAAAGACGGGCTATATGTATATGTATAGCTGATTCACTTTGCTGTACAGCAGAAACTAACACAACACTGTCAAGCAACTATACTCCAATAAAAATTTAAAAAAACAAACAAACAAACACCGCTAGGTGACAGCTAATGCCTGTGGCTGCACTCACAGGACCCGGGGCTAAATAACTGCCCCCCGGGATCGCAGCTGGTGCTCAGTGGCCCTGGGCCTCCTCTCCCCTCACCGCACCCCAGGACACCTTGTCCGCCCCTCTGAGAAAAAGAACAGGCTGCCACCGCCCCCAGCCTGGCGCAGTGGGGACCTCCTCCCATTCTTCTCTCCTTTCCCAGGGACACCATGTCAACCCACAGCGTCCCAGCCAGGGCCATCCAGTTCCTGCTCCTACTTAAAGGGATTAGCAGGTGGCAGGGGGTCCAAGACCCCACCTGGGGCTCATTCTGCAGCACTGCTATCCTGGCAGCTGTGCCAATGTGGCTACAGGTGAAAATAGTATTTTTTAAAAGATTTATTTATTATTTATTTTTGGCTGCGTCGGGCCTTAGTTGCAGCACGCGGGATCTTTCATTGCAGCGCACAGGCTTCTCTCTGGTTGGGGTGCAGGGGTTTTCTCTCTCTAGTTGTGGCGCGTGGGCCCTGTAGTTTGCGGCGTGCGCGCTCAGTAGTTGTGGCACACGGGCTTAGCTGCCCCGCAGCCTGGGGGATCTTAGTTCCCTGACCAGGGATTGAACCCGCGTCCTCTGCATTGCAAGGCAGGTTCTTTACCACTGAACCACCAGGGAAGTCCTGTGAAAATAATATTTTTAAGACAGCGATTTGTTTTCTAAAGTGTTTTTGAGAAAAATTATCCACGATTTCAGTTATATGATTAGTTCAATAGTCTCAGCTTGGCTCCAGGTATCATGATTTTTTAAAATTCTATAGTTAAAAAACCACTTCTCGTGTATTTTACGATGTTCAGCGCCAGCTATTTTTCTTTCTCAGCCCACAATTTTTAATTCTGGTTTCCACAGCAACAATGAAAGAATTCCTAGGTTAAGACCTATAGAACAACTAATTTTATTAAATGAATATAAATATAAAATGAACGAACATAGCCTGAGTGATTCTTGGAGAGAATTACTGATGAATTTTATCCAGGACCGCAGGAACAACCAGTAACATGTCAGTTTGACTCACGGAGACGAGAAATAAAATACGTTTCATGAAGGCGCCCTTTTACGTGATGATTGCGACTACTTAGAGATGATTATTGCAGGGCTTACTTGATGAAAACATAGGTGATTCTGCAATGCATCTATGCTTTCCAAAATCTGCCCAGGTCACCCCTGAAATGAAATGGCTCTTGTTTATTCTCCAGAAGGAAGAAAGAATGTGAAGAGGAAAAGCAGAAGTAAGATGATAGAAAATTTCCCCAATGTTGCCCTAAGTCCTTGGCAAAAAAAAAAAAAAAAGTAATAACAATAACAGAAATAAACAAAGGAAGGAAGGAAGGAAGAAAGGAAGAAGGAAAAGGAAAGGAGAGGGGAGGGGAGGGGAGGGGAGGGGAGGGGAGGAGAGGGGAGGAGAGGAAAGGAGAGGAGGGGAGGGGAGGGGAGAGGAGAGGAGGAAAAAGGCATCCCAGTCAAAATTCCAGATCTAAACTCTTAATTTCTGACAACCTTCTAGACAATCATCTGAAAAACATGCAGCCACTTTTTTTTTTTTTTCATGCAGCCACTTTTCAAAGGCTGCCCGGTTACTTGCTCTGAGGCAGAATTCTCAGGTTTACTTCATTTGCATAATCACACCTTTCTTTATCCTCCTAGAACCTTGAACCCATCAAATTACTCCCAGACAAGTGTACACAGAGGGCCTTCCTCCCGCGGGCCCTCCTCACTGCCAGGCTCTTTTTCCTTGTCTCCCTTCATGTGTCTTTCCCGTTATTTCCCCAGACGGAGGCTTCTATTTTGCACTCGTGCACCAGCCAGGCTCTTCAAATTCCATTTTCTTCCAGAATTCAAAATACACAGAAATGAAATAAGTAATGTCCCCTCCTGAACCAGGAAGAGAGCCCTAATGGTAGGGAGTGTGCCAGGGGGTGGGATGCCGGGGGTGGGGCGGGGGGTAGTGGGCTCTGCCGGATCAAAGCAGCTTTCCAGGGATGGACGATGAAAGGATGATAGCAGAGGGTGGGGACACCGCTCCAGCCAGGCTGAAGGCCAGCTTTGCACCCTTCTCCCCACACTCCACGTCCAGGACCTTGTTAAGCATCGCCCACCCCCATCCAGCAGGACTGGTGTCTTCCTAGTGTTCTCCAAATCTCCAAATCGGCCTGCTCTGGCCCTGCCCTCTGTCCACTCCCAAGAAGCCCTCCTGCTGGCAGGGGGCAGGTGCCCTCAGGCCCACTCCTAGTTTCTGCAGACTTTCACCCAATCTGCTTCCCACCATCTCCTCTCCGACCCTCCTCTCGCCCCTCGCCCCGGGCCTGGTGTCAAACCCTCCCTGTAATCCTACGAGGTAAGGGTCACCTCCGTTCAGGGAGGTTAAGCAACTTGCCCAGACCACAGAGTTTATCATACAGCCAGGATTCAAACCCAGTTTTAATGGGCTCTTACACACCAGGGCTGGGTCCGGCCTCCCTGGATAATCTTTCTCCCGCGGGAAAGCACGCGGGCTTTTGGATCCAGTGTTCCTGGTCAAAATCCCGCTCCACCGTTCACCGCGTGAGCTCGGGCATGCTTGCTAAACACTATGATTCTCAACAGCGTCGCCTGATAAATGGAGTTACTGGTGCCTGCACCGCAAAACTGAAGATGAAGGAGGACGTGGCACCCAGAAGACACTCAGCAAACACCAGATGGCCCCCACAACTGTTCACCGTGTTCAGCTGAGGGCCGCTCTGCTTTATTAACTCAGCAACACCCAGCGGCGGATCAGTGGGATCAACGTGCACTGGCCGGGGCCATGTAAGGAAAGAGCTCTCTTTATACACAGAGCGGCCGGTTTTCATTTGGCAACGTCAAAGAGGGAAAGCGCGGAGGAAGATGAACACCTCGGGCAGACACCTTACAGTCACTAGAACTGGCCCCCGTTGCTGAAAGATAAACGTGGGCGTGAATGCTGGGTGAACGATACTTTTCTTACGGAAAAGAAATAGACGGGTTCTGGCCAAGTGCAAGATCATGAAAAAAAATTTTCTATTACTAATTCCCTGATTTCTAAAAATCCTCCTAACCATCTCAAAGATGGCTGCATCCACTGTTGAAAAACATCCACTTGTAAGTAGATCCACGCTGTTCAAACCCGTGTTATTCGAGGGTCCACAGTACAGTTAAATTTAGGAATTCACTCCCACAGGGGCGGGGAGAGGGTCTTCCCAGGGGTGTTTTCCTTAAATTGTTCATTTTATTTAATTATCAAGCTTCTTTCCTTGCCAGAATCGTGCCAGACTTCTCTTTAAACCATAACTCATTAATTGTATGGAGTTAAGTAGAAAAGATAGAAGAGAGAGAGGGAAGAGGGACACAGTTAGGAATACGATGAGTGTCCGGGCACCGGGGAGGGTCAGAGCCCCTCCAACATGCTGCTGGGCTGCTTCATCACCGCCTTCAGAACCTGGGCTGGAGGGGTTGTCTCGACCCTCGGATTGGTTACCCTTTTAAGGCAAGAAAACGGAAAGGCGACTGGGAAACCATTCTGGACCATCACAAATAATAGGGAGCGTCCAGGGGCTTCCCTGGCGGTCCAGTGGTTAGGACTCTGCGCTTCCACTGCAGGGGGTGAGGGTTCCATCTCTGGTCGGGGAACTAAGATCCTGCATGCTGCGCGGCTTGGCCAAAAATAAATTTTTAAAAAAATAAGGAGTGTCCGGGGGTGGGAGAGGGCATTGAGGTTTGCACTCCAAGTACAATAAGCCCCAGGAAGCCGAGAACTGAGGCATTCAAGTCTGAGAACGAACAAACTAAGAATGTTCACATAGCTCAACTACCAGGGGACTTGGCAGGAAATAGAAGGCAAGTGAACAGCATGCTGAAAATATCTAGCTAGAGCTTTCTAGAACACGTGCCCAGTTTGCTCTTGACCTCTTCAGCAGGGTGGGTGGCTGATTCTGCCTCCAGGGGGACATTTGGCAATGTGTGCAGCTGCTTTGGGTTGTCACAACTTGGGGCGGGGGGAGGTGCTAGGGTAGAGCCAGGGATGCTTCTGGACATCCCAGTACCCAAAGGGCAGCCCCACAACAAAGAATGATCTGGGCTAAAATGTCAAGAGTCGAGGTCGAGAAACTCAGTTCCAGAGGAAGAGGGAAGCTCCTCGGGCGCTGATTCTTAGACAGGCACCTGGTTCGTTTATGCTAACACTGGAACGTTTACTCTGAAAATCTAGTTTGGGAGCAGCCAAGGGAATCCCAGACTTCGGCTGGAGGCCACAGGAAACTCTTCGAAGCTTATTATTTCCTGTTAGTCTCGACATGACCGTTAGCCTTAGATTCCTTCCCGGTAAATAAAGAAAAGAACAGGTTTCCACACAGCATCAGAAGGAAAATGGCAAACAAAAATTCACTGATCCTATCAGGAGAAGTCATTGAAAGAAAACAAGGACCAAGAAGGGATAAGACAAAAACTAAACAGAAAAGAACATCTGCACAGCACTAGCCATACCATCTCAAGCCAAAAACAAACTCTGGAAGTGGAATAGGGACCTGGAGAAACTATGACACACTGCCACGAGGTGGAGACCATAACAAATAGAGCTTAATCTGGAATAAGAAACAGGAGGAGCTGGTCTCTAAATATGAAATGCAGACCCTAGAGAGAGGCTGTAATCTGGGAGCCATATTGAGACCAAACCCTGAGAATCGCTGCCCCAGGACATCCTTCTGTCTCCAAAGCTGAACCAAGAAGCCGGCATCCCACAGAGCTGGTGGCCACTAATCAGTAGTTATTTCCTTACCTATAACACGGTTTCACATCAAAGAATTAAAAGAATGAGCCAAGGCAGTAGAAAGGAGACGGAAATAAAATACTTCCAAGAGCTCTTTCTATAGGAATAGTTTGAAAAGGTCTGTTGAAAGAGTAACTAAGAATATAAACTATAGTCTAGCGCCAAGACCATTCAATAGTAAAGGACAGTCTTTTCAGCAAATGGTGCTGAGAAAACTGGATATCCACACCAAAAGAATGAAGTTGAACCCTTACCTTACACCATATACAAAAATGAACTCAAAATGGATGAAAGACCTAAATATAAGAGCCCAAACTGTCAAACTCTTAGAGGAAAACACAGGGGAAAAGCTTTATGACATTGGATTTGGCAATGATTAAATATGACACCAAAAGCACAGGCAACAGGAAAAACTAGACAGATTGGAATATGTCAAAATTAAACACTTTTGTGCATCAAAGAACACAATCAACAGAGTAAAATGGCAACTCACAGAAGGAAGAAAATATTGGCAAATGGGTTTGCTGTGGACTGAATTGTGTCTCCTGTCCCACCACATTTACATGTTGAAGCCCTAATTCTCAGTGTGATTGCATTTGAAGATAGGGCTTTTAGGAGGTAAAGTAAGGTTAAATGAAGTGATAAGGGTGGGTCCTAATCCAATAGGATTGGTGGCTTTATTAGAAGAGGGGGAGAGAGAGATCTTTCTCCTGTGCACACACACTGATGAAAAGCCATGGGAGGACATAGTGAGAAGGCGGCCGTCTGCAAGCCAGGAAGGGAGCCCTCACCAAGCACCAAATCAGCCATACATACCTTGCTCTTGGACTTCCCAGCCTCCAGAACTGTAAGAAATCAATTTCTGTCGTTTAAATCACTCAGTCTATGGTATTTTGTTATGACAGCCCAGGCAGACTAAGACAGGGCTAATATCCAGAATATATAAAGAACTCCTGCAACTCAGCAACAAAAACAAACCTGATTTAAAGATGGACAAAGGGCTTGAATAGACATTTCTCCAAAGAAGATATATGCATGGCCAATAAGTACATGAAAAGATGCTCAACATTACTAATCATTAGGGAAATGCAAGTCAAAACCACAATGAGATACCACTTCACACCCATTAGGATGGGTACTACCAAACCAAACCAAACCAGAAAATAACAAATGTTGGCGAGGATGTGGAGAAATTTGGAACTCTTGTGAACTGTTGCTGGGAATGTACCATGGTGCAGCTGCTATGGAGAACAGTATGGCAGTTCCTCAAAAAATAAAAAATAGATTTTACCGTATGATCCAGCGATTCCACTTCTGGGCACATTCCCAAAAGAACTGAAAGCAGGGTCTCAAAGAGATATTTGCACACCCATGTTCATAGCAGCATTATTCACAACAGCCAAAAAAGGTGGAAGCAACCCAAGTGTCCACTGATGGATGAGTGGATACACAAAATGTGGTCTATACATCCAGTGGAATATTACTCAGTCTTAAAAAGGAAGGAAATTCTGATACATTCTACAGCATGGATGAATCTTGAGGACATTATGCTAAGTGAAGTAAGCCAGGCAGAAAAAGACAAACACACTTGTATGATTACACTTATATGAAGTACTTAGAGGAGTCAAATTCACGGGAACAGAAAGTAAAATGGTGGGGGCCAGGGGCTTGGGGAGAGAGGAATAGGAGTTGTTGTTTAATGGGGACAGAGTTTCAGTTTTGTAAGATAAAAACAGTTCTGGGGACGGATAGTGGTGATGGTTGCACAACAGTGTGAATGTACTTAATGCCACGGAACTAAACACTTAAAAATGGTTAAGACAGTAAATTTTATATTATGTGTATTTTACCACAATTTTTTAAAATGTGATAAGAAAGACAAAACAAAACAAAAGCTATAGGGTAGGAGAGAACCGCAGACTTTCATCTCCATTTCGGCAAAAGCATCTTGAGTCACAATGTTTGCTCAGTCACATGATGCCCCTGCCACCGTCTGGGACATCAGCTGGGAAACCGGGGAGAGCTCCAAAAGGACCCGTTTACAAGGGGTTGGGCCGGCCTAGAGGAGCAACACGGGCTTAGGACATTATCACCCCCAGCCTGCGGGGTCGGGGAGGAAGCAGCTGGAATCCGGAGAGAGCTGGACCACGAGTAGAAGCTGAGGCCTCGACAGAGAACTGCAACCAACCCAACCAACTCAGCGGCACTGGGGGCGGGGGCGGCGGGAGGAGCTGCGGGGAGAAAGGCCTCAAGGGCGTTCTCCCCTCCCCGACCCGCCGGGGCTACCCACTGGCTCACGGAGAAGGCGGGGGTGGGGCGGAGGGGCGGCCACCACTGATGCAGCATCCACAAGGTGGTGGCAACGTGGAGGCACAAACGAAGGCCTGGCCATCTCCCACCCGCCTTCCAAAGCGAGCTCAGGCGTCTCCCTCCGGACGCCTCCCCCAGCGCAGGAGGGCCTCCCCGCGGCTCCTACCCTCGTCTGTCCACCGACCTGCCACGCAGCTGGCCTGTCGCCTTCCCGGGGGCCGCCTGCCCGAGCACAGCGCAGAGACGGTCCTGACTCAGCAGCTTCTCCCGACTTCCCGTTTCTGTGATCCTTGAGGCCTCCCTCCCGGCCTCCCAGACTCAGAGCACCGTGGCCTCCCCCCCGGGCCCGGGGCCGCTTCTCACACCCACGGCTGCCGGGGGAGCTCAGGCTCCGGCGCCAGGCCCGCGAGGCCTCCTTCTCGTCCGGATGGACAGAGCACAGCTCCGGCAGCTCCCTCCCGGAGTCACCCCTTCCCCGGGCTCCAGCGCTCAGCTGGGGCCGCCGCTCCCGCCCAGACCCGTGCTTGGTGCACGTCTTCAGGCTGGTGCTCCTCACACCGTCTCCGTGCCAGGCTCGGGCCGGAGGCAGAGATGTCACCATCAGCTTCACCGTCAGCGACCGGGGAGGCCCCAGGAATTTGCTCACTTCCCGAGCCGGGGCCTGCGCTCAACCTTGTTCCAGATCAAGGGACTGCCCAGCTGAGCTCTGCCCTGCAGTGCGGCCAGACCCAGACCTCTCCACCGTTCTCGTCTGGGGGCATCCACGGCCCCAGGGCCCTCCTGAGAGACCTCCCCCAGGAATGTTCCAGCCCCTCCTGCGAGGCTCTGCCGACAAGACTTTCTGATACTCACCCGCCCAAGACTCCCCCCCATTTCCCTGCCCCCTCCCCGTCCCGCCCCCCTCCTGATGCCGCAGCATCCCCGGGTCCCCAGCTCTGCTCTTGCCCATCCTGCCCACAACAGTTAATGCCACTCAGCAGCCGGAGGCCTCTTTAAAAACACAAATCATAAAAACGGCTAACATGGTACATTTTATGGTATGTGTGTGTTTTTAACCACGAGTTAAATTTTTAAAATTATTAAAAAAAAAAAACCCCACACAAGTCAGATCATGTCCCTCCCTACGGAGAAACTTGCTGTGGCTTCTCACTATATTTAGAGCGCAAATCCAAGATCTCTGTCACAACCCCAAAGTCCTAGGCCATCGTGGGGCTGCCCGTCTGCATCCTGAGACCCTCCCCTGTGTGCTGTGGGAGCTACTCCAGCCCCTCGGACCTGCCCAGCTGGTTCCCAAGGAGGACCATTGAACTGGAAGGCCCCCCTCCAGCTCTTCACACGGCGGGGGGAGGGGGCGGGGGAGGGGGGCTCCTTCCTCCAAAAGGCCTTTCCCTTCCAGTCTCTGGAGGAGCTCACTGCACAGACCCTGGTCATTTCTTCAGAGCTTCTATCACCAAAGCCAGACATCAGCCTCGGCCCACCCACTACAGCTCCCGGGGCACCTTACCTTCTGGTTCATCACCGTGTTCCCGGATGCACTGAGCAGGTGCTTAACCAACATTAGCTAATGAATGTTTAGATCCTGCCTGTCATTGAAGAAATGTGTGCAAGTGTCTCCCTGCCCTTCCCTCGCTAGCCAGGCACCCAGATTCACAAAGTATTTGCTGAATTAATCAGGGAACACAAAACGGAGCCATAAAGCAATGACAGTCCTTCTCCTGTAAGACTTATAAATGCCTCTAAACAATTACCAAGTAAGCAGTCCCCAGATTGCTTTCAGGATGAGAACCCCATGGATATTGATACGGAGCCTTCCAGCATTATTACCTTGAAAACAGGGTTCATGTTGATGTATAAGCATTAGCCTTATGAAATTCATCTCATTAACTTATAACGTGCTGAAGAAATAGTTCCCGAAGTTATTCAACACCAAATCTCTAAAATCATCTACTGATTCATCTCCATTCGTGACTTTATTCCCGAAGGACGGCTTTTTCAATTTGTGCTAGACAGCGCAGTTTCACCGTAACCGTCAATAATTGTTTACAATTTTATGCTCTAAGATTTCAGACACCTTAACCAAAACATCACAGTACATGCATTTATGTTCGATGCTCTGTTAAGTGGTAGCCAATGGCAACCACAGGTTTAGGGACCCAATAATTTAAAGTTTCAAGTGTAAGTACCTTTTATGCAGCCTTTTCTGTTTCTTTGTTCCTACCAGGGGCCCCTCAACCAGGTGGGACAAGGGGCAAAGCCCTATGATGTCGGTGGCACAGCTTCCAAGGAAACGGGCGGCCACTTCTGAGTCATTCTGTTCTATTTCCTCCAGAAAACAATGCAAACACTGTAGGGCATGCCGCCCCCGACCCCAGCACCCCCAGCAAAACCCTATGCCCTCCACCCACTCACTTCAATGCACTTGCCCTACAGAGATGGGGGGCACGCAAGTCCCCTCCCCCAGCGCTACAGGGCACAGATGCAAACCGGGGTCCTCCGTCCACGGGCGGAGAGGTGGGGCCCCACCCCACATCCACCGCCCCCCTGGGCTCACTAGACGTTAGCCACATGGGCCTCTGGCCAAAGGGAAATAGAGGCCAGGAAGAAGGCAGCCCCCGCTCTGCAGACTCAGGAAGGGCAGCTCCCAGGCCACGCTCTCCACCCTGTACACGGGGCTCACGAGAAACCGCGGAGGTTCACCTCCCAAGGCCCCTTGCTGAGAAAGCGGCTCAACATTCCCGAGCTGCGGTGGGAGATCCCAGCACGCACACCCGCACCCTGACTCAGGGCAAGAGCGCGGCGTGAAGCCTTCTGCACCATCACGGGCTCTGCCGTGTGATGCCCCGAATCACAAGCCAGGCCTCCTCCGTGGCCGTCTCCCCTCCGATACTCTAATCATCACGACTTAAGTTTCTCTTCCCCCGAAGACGTGCTCCTCCCCACCGGGTCCTCACCACTAGTCTGCAGATGGCAGAGGCAGGGGCCCTCAGGACAAAAGGGGGGCTCACCTGACAGACCCCGAGCTGTCTGGCCAGTTTCTGACTTTGTGTGTGTCTGTCTGTGTGTATGTATACCTGTGTGTGCACTGTCTGTGTGTCTGTGCCTGTGTGTGTGTGTGTGCATCTGTGTGTGTCTGTGTGTGGGTGGGTGTGGCAGTGGGAACAACCGATTTGTTTTAGGATTTTTTTTCTATTGGAGTATAGCTGATGTACAGTGTTGTGTTAGTTTAAGGTGTACAGCAAAGTGATTCAGTTATATATACATATATATATTCTTTTTCAGATTCTTTTCCCTTATAGGTTATTACAAGATATTGAATATAGTTCCCTGTGCTATACAGTAGGGCATTTTTGGTTATCTATTTTGTATATAGTAGAGTGTATATGTTAATCCCAAGCTCCTAAATTAGGAGTTTGGGAACAAGCAATTGAATAACCAAAGTGAATCTTGAGCTCGACAAAATAAAGAACTTGTATAGGGAAGAAACCAAGATGGACTCTGGTTGCCTTCTTGCTTTTTGCTCAGAAAGGGGGGGACTTCTCCTCTGATCGGTACCTTCAGAGGCCTGTGGTCCCTGACAGACTCACAAAGGACCCCGTCGGCAGCTGTGGGTTTTTTATAACGATGACATTATTCTGAAAAGGCAGCCCCGAGTCATGGGAGCTTGAAGGGTTCAGAGCGGCAGGGTCTCAGCCGGAGATCAGCCACGCTGCGTGCTGTGGCCCAGGCGTGTCGGGAGGCCGGCCAGGGTGGCCCCTGGCAGCCCGTCCATCTGTCTGCCTGTCTGTCTGTCCAAGGCACTGAAGAAGCTCCCGGGAGAACTCTCATCCTGGGGGCCCAGGGAGGGAGGCAGGGACTGGGCCAGGAAGATGAAGGGCCCTTTCATCGTGTCTTTGGGGGCGTATGGAAGCCTTGGCTCTTGGCGGTGGTGGAGGAGCGCCAGCGGGCGGGCCAGGCTCCCAGCTGTGGCCCCAGGAGCTGGGTCTGCAGGACCTCGAGTGCAGGGACCGGACAGCAGGGCAGGGGAGGGACAAAGGGAGGGACCGCACAGCCGCCGACCCTGTTAGCGGTCTGGGTTGGCTCCTGGACCACAGGAGGAAACGAGGGGGAAACAGAACTTTCCTGGAGCTTCTACAGGCACAGAGCATGCAGGGGCCTGACTCAGGCCCGCACGGCGGCACTGGCCACCCCAGGCCTGGCAGACACCCCTCTGGGTAAGAGGCAGAGTCCACCCCGCCACCAGGGCTGTAGGACTCTGCCACTGCTCTGGGTTTCCTTATTGTTACCGGCTTAAGTTAAATCACTGGACATGCTGATTTCTTTTTTGTTTTCACGTTCCTGAAATATTCTTTTCTAAGCCACAGGCTTCAGCTATTTTCCTGTAGTGCCAGCTGGCTCATGAAAGCAACTGCTGTCCTTTGCAGGGTTAATGTATTCAGTGCCTGGAGCATGCCCTATCTTTCCCCAGCACACCACGCTTTGAGGATTGTGTTTTAAATATATACAATGGCCGCAAATATGAGGGATCACGTACAGGCTGCTCCTGGGACGACCTTGTCATCATGGGTGCCTCGCAGGGGTCTCGGGAGCAAATCTACAAGGAACAGCAGGACAGCAGCGGTTCTGTGGTCCACCCCCAGGGTAGGAGCCTGAGACAATGATGCAACAGCACTGTGGCCGTCCCCTAAGGATGGGCTCTTTGTGATACTGACATGTCTGACTGGCTTTCAGTGAAGAAAGATAGTTCCCTGTCCCTCAGGGGGCCCGGCATGAGCCACGTCACCAGGCTGCCCCCACCTTCTCTTTGTTCCGGGATGAGGCCCGCTGCGCGCTCTGCCCACGCCTGCCAGGCGCCCTGCACTCAGATCCCAGCGCCACAAAGGATGGGCAGCTATTCTGTCACCAGCCTCCAGGCCTCCCCACGGCCACTCCACACCCAGGACAATGGCTCCCCACCCCCATTCCTACTTTCAACCTAACCCCTACTGTCTTGTCCTGCTTCCCCACCACAAGGAGGGTTCACAGCACCCCAACCAGACTGACACCCTGCTGACTCATCTCCCACCACGGCTTCTCGGCCCAGAGGATCCTGGAGCAAAGGACCATCTCATTCCTCTGTGGTTCCACAGCTCTCCACCCACTGTCTGGGCCATAATCAATGTTGGGTAAAGACAGGTTGAAAACCTTAATAAAACTAGAAAGCTGCTAGAAGAAGACAGGAGAAAATCTTTGTGACTTTCAGTCAGGCAACGATTTCTTAGAATCAACACCAAAAGCATGATCCATAAATAAATTTTTTTTAAAAACTGATACATTGGACTTCATCAAAATTTAAAACTTCTGCTCTTCAGAAGACATGGTCAAGAAAATGAAAAGCCAACTGGAAGGGAAGCATCCGCAAAACACAAAACTGATAAAGGACCTGATTCCTGAATTTATGAGGAAACTCAGCAAAACTCACAAAACCCAACAATGACAAAACACGCAAATCAATAAAAACTGGTCAAAGATTTAAACACTTCACCAAAGAAGATAATTGGACGGCAAATAAACACATGAGAAGACGCTCAATGTCATGAGTGATTAAGTAAATGCAAATTGAAACCACAGTGAGATATTACTACACGTCTAATTAGCATGGCTTGAAGTTTAAAAAAATAAAAACAAGTGCAGGCAAGGATATGGAGCAACTGGAACTCCCATTGTTGATGGAAATGCAAACTGGTGCAGCTGCTCTGCAAATCAGTGTAGCCATTTCTTATTGCTAAAAAAAAACAAAATTTAACTGAGTAAATTTTAAAGATCTTATTGGCTTTCCTCAATGATTCATAAATAGAGCAGCACCCGATCTAGCACATAAAAAGGAACTCCGAGGAACCGTACAAAGCGAAAGACTTTTACAGGCAGAAGGAGCAAGAACAGGAAGTTATACTCGGCAAAATAGCAGGTTGGTTACTGCAAAGTCACTTCCCTTTAGGGGATGCCTGGGCCCACCAGGCAGATGACCTCTCTGGTGCTGATCAGGGGATTCCTGATTCCCTGGTTTAAGATCCTATTTCTGGGAGAGGCTGAAACTGCAGTTAAGTGAAGTTTGGTGACGTGGGGCTCAGCGTCAGCGACTCCATTTGGGGCCTCTTGTTTTTTTGTTTTTTGTTTTTTTAACAAGTATTTTTTTTTTTTAATTAATAGCTACTTTATTTATTTATTTATTTATTTTTGGCTGTGTTGGGTCTCCGTTTCTGTGCGAGGGCTTTCTCTAGTTGCGGCAAGCGGGGGCCACTCTTCATCGCGGTGCGCGGGCCTCTCACTGTCGCGGCCTCTCTTGTTGCGGAGCACAGGCTCCAGACGCGCAGGCTCAGTAGTTGTGGCTCACGGGCCCAGTTGCTCCGCGGCATGTGGGATCTTCCCAGACCAGGGCTCGAACCCGTGTGCCCTGCATTAGCAGGCAGATTCTCAACCACTGTGCCACCAGGGAAGCCCCGGGCCTCTTGTTTTTAACGTTACAAAATTAAACATGCGCTTATCATACAATCTAGTAATCCCACTCCTCAGTATTTATCCAAGAGAAATGAAAACTGTGTCTGAGTGGGAAGCTTGATTCACAGGCTTGGGCTCTGATGAAATAAAATTCATATTTTAAGGCAAGACAAGAAAAATTTAAACATAAACTTTTCTCTCTGCTTTTGGTCTCCTCCCCACCCCCTCCAGTGTGCACTGTGCATCTGCATTAACCACACTTCCCCAATGGCAGAGATAACTACTCAACCATAAAGATCAATTTTTCTCCTTCTGCAACAAGGACCTACTGTATAGCACAGGGAACTATACTCAATATTCTGTAATAACGTATAAGGGAAAAGAATCTGAAAAAGAATATACATACATGTATATATATAAGTGAATCACTTTGCTGTATACCTGAAACTAACACAACATTGTAAATCAACTACACTTCAGTAAAAAAATAAAATTAAAAAACAAAAAACCAAAATCTTCTCCCTCTGGTACCAGCCATGTAACTCATTAGAAGGCAATATTCCTTTCTCAATCCTGTAAGGGGCCACGATAACCACCACTGGCCTGGTGCATGCAGACATCTTTGGTGGACTTTATATACGAAGCCAATATATCATTTCCCTTAAAGACAGTGATTGGTGCAGAACAGACTGGTCAGAAGACCTAGAGAGATACTGGGCCACACCTAAAGGAAGTTCTTAGCTTAAATACTTACTTATGACCTTACATTAGCGTTACTAGCTATGTCACCTGTATTCTGCCTATTTTACACAAGGATTGTTTCTTACATCACCAAATGTGTGACTGAGCCTCAGATAAAATTAATGATGATTAGGTGACTTGAAACGACTGACCAAATACATAGTTCTATAAGATCAGTGATTGTAACAGTGTAACTCTAGAATTGGGAGGAAGCCGCAGAGGGAACCGTTTCCTGGACCATAAAAGACTGTAGGACAGGGGGTCCAGAGGTTTTGGGCAACTATTAACAGGGCCTAGCCCAGTATCAGCACATCAAGTGGCCCATCAACAAAATCCTCACCCGACCTGGGAATGAGCATTCCTAGGACCGTGGGACAAATTGGTCACTAAATGCCTCCCAAACCTTTGTCAAAATTAAGACCAAAAGGGAGGGGCCTGTAACATAAAGAAGGTAGCCCACCATCCAGTTCCACAAGAACCAAGTCAACAGCCACTGCAGTCAGTGACCTACAGGACACCTTGAAAGGAATTCTGAGCAAAGACCAGGAGGAGGCACTTTGTGTTCTGGGAAAACTGGCAGAACCAACCCTCAGACAGTTAGACATTTTCAGGAGAAATTTTTTATGAACCTGGATTCTTGCATCTTCCCATACTTAGAAAAGCACTTAAAAAAAAAAAGCATTAATTAAGGTGTCTGTTCCTTGTGACCAGCAGCAACCGTCTACCGACATGAGTGCTTCATTGCACGTACCCCCTTTGCCAAAACCACAGCCTCCCCGCCTTACCTCTTGGGAACAGTTCTCAGAGTTACCTGACAGGCCGTCTCCCGGGTTATAATCCCTGAGTTGGCTCGAATAAAATGTCCCTTTCTTTCTTAGATTGACTATCAATCAATTTTTGCATCGACAGTTCATAACGGCGAAAACTGCAAACAACCTGTCTCCACGGTGGGTGGATAGACAGACTGGAGTGTCCACGCAGTGAAACACTCTTCATCAGTGAAAAAGAAGGAGCTAGTGGTACATGCAAAAAAGTGGATGAATTTTAAAAGCATTATGCTTAGGGAAAGAGGTCAGCCTCAAAAGGCTTCCTGCTACGGGACTCCATTCACATGATGCCCTGGAAAAGGCAACACCCTGGGGACAGAGCACGGACCAGCAGTTACCAGGGCCTGGGAGTAGAAGGAGGGGTTGTGTATATGAAATATATCTGGCCTTTGCCTGTGGTTCCTGGTATGGGGCTGGTCACCAGGAAGACCAAGTGATTAGAGGGTTGGGATCTCAGCCCCTTCCCTCAGCCTCTGGGAAGGGGGAGGGGCCTGCAGTTTAAGCTCCATAATCTCTTGGTGGACACGTCCAGGAGGGTGACACACACCAGGTCCTCAGGGACAGGAGCTCCTAAGGAAGGGCTCGGGACCCTGCTGGACCGCCCCCTCTGTACCCCTTCATCCGGCTGTTCATCTGTAGCCTTTATAATACCCTTGATAATGAACTGGCAAATGTAAGGAAATGTTTCTCTGAGTAGCAAATTAGTCAAATCCGAGGAGGGGGTCCTGGCAACCTCTGATCTATAGCTGGTGGGTCCGAAGCACAGGGGTCAGCGCGGACCTGCGGTCAGCGTGTGAAGGGGGGACAGTCTTGTAGGACTAAGCCTTTACACTCTGTCCAGGTGGACAGCGCCAGAACTGAGTTAACTGCTTGGTGGCTGGCAAACACCTCAGAGGGGCTGACTATAAAGAAGAACCAGGAGACCTGGGGGTGATTGTGGCGGAGGTCACACTGTGCATGCATTGGTCAAGCTCATGTGGGCTGAATGAATGCCATCTCTCCTTGCTCTGGCCCAAGCCCACCTTCCCAAACTCAATTCTGCTCCCCCCAACATGGGCTTCCCTAGCCCCCAGCAGCCTGGGATGCCCACATCCTTGCTTTTTTTCTTGTTCGCCGGCCTGAGCTGCCTTTCTCACCCTCACTGCCCTTTACACAAATCTCACCCATCCTTCAAGCCCCAGATCAAATGTGACTTCATTCCTGTAACCTCATCTGACTGCCACCTCCCCACACCCACAAAAAGCTGGAAATTATTGGATGTGCCTCTGAATACCAAGCATTTTGTCTACGTGCTTTTACATGTACCGCCTTCTCTTGTATGACTGTGTATGTCAACATCTCTCCAAGGGATTGTAAGCACCAAGTCTGATTCACTTTTGCATAGAGACACAGCATGTAGATGATGCCTTACATGTGGTAAGAGCTCAGAAATATTGTTTGATGAACTAATGAAAAAATAAGTGGCCAGGGTGACCCACGGCAGGTAAAGTTGGTGTGGTCGGCACTCAGAAAGAATAACATCACCCAGGAGTTCAGATGAGGTGGTCTCTTAGTGATAAGCGAACAGGACTGTGAAGGTTTTAACTCCACACCTACTGTTCCCCTAGTAGTCATGTGAAGCAGCAGTTCCCCAACCCAGCTGATCAAAATCACCTGCAAGACTGATTGAAAACACGCATGCCTGGGGTTCATTCGCCGGGACCCTGATTCAGTCCATCAAGGGTGAGTCCTGCTTTCAGTTTTTTACTAAACTCCCAGGGTGACTCTGAACAGCCAAGCATGGGACTTAGCTTCCTAAACGGCCAGGAGGCTGAAGACTCATCCACAGGTGCTGATAAAAAAGGCAGCTCTGAGAATCTGTATAGAAGCAACACACACACACACACACACACACACACGCACACGCACGCACGCACACGCACACACACACGCGCACGCACGCACACACACGCGCGCGCGCACACACACACACACACACACGCACACACACGAATGGATCATCAAATTGTAATACATCCATACCTGGCAATAAAAAGAAACAAACTACTGATCCATAGAACAGCATGGATGAATCTGAAAAGAAACCAGATACAAAACACTACGCAGCGTGTGGTTCCATTGATATGAAATTCTAGAAGAGGCAAAATAGAGTGACAGCAAGCTGATCAGTGTTTGCCTGGGGACGGCAGCGGGGCTGCAGGTGGTGGGCTGGGAATGGGCCTTTCTGTAAAGGGACACAGAGGAAACTTTTGGGGTGAAGGAGATGTTTAATATCTTGACTGCGGTGGCGGTTCTGTGGGTGTATACATTTATCAAAAGTCCCTGAATCACGCACATTCAAAGCAGGGACATTTGCTGAGACTCGGAACCCAGGGCCCTAATGGGAATCCCGTCGCTGTCCTCCCCCCCCACACCCCGCACGTATCTAGCCAGTCACCAGGTCCTGCCCTCTGATTCCGAAGTCTCTCCTGGATCTTCCTTCCGCTCTTTATTCCCAGAGCCTCGAAGAATCAGGGGGGTCAGAAGGACCACTGGTTTCCCTGCCCAGCGTCAGGGCCACGGCCGCCGTCTGCCACCGCGCTGCCAGCAGGCTTTCCAAACACAGACCCACTCGTGCCCGCACCCTGACCCCACTGCTTACAGACCTCCCACCCCCACCCCCTCTCTCAGGGTGAAGACAAAGTTCCACGTGCCTCTCGCCGTTCTCTCTCACCCACTGCTCAGACCCGCTCCGGGCTGGACTGTCTGCAGCTCCCCGAAAGCACCACGACCCTCACAGCTCCGGGCCTGCACGCACGCCGCCCCTCTGGCGGCAGCGTTCTCCCCCCGCCCCCGCCAGCAACACCCGTCACCTTTCAAGGCTGAGCTGAAGCATTCGGGGCCCCAGGAAGCTTTCTGTTGCCTCCGATCCTCCCTGCACCGCAGCTGCTATGCCTGTTTGTCTGTCTCTCACCTAAACATCCAGGAAGGCACCATATTTTTCACCTCTGGATGCACACCATCAAGTGGGTCCCTGACACACAGAAGGTGCTCAATAAGTGTCCCTGGCATTTCAGATGAAGGAAGAAAGGAAGGGAGGGAGGGAGGGAGGGATACTAAAGAACAGAGTTTTAGAAAGAAGTCTGCTAAAGGGCCATGATGCATGAAAACAGGGAGAGGCTTGAGGACGAAGCGGTATTTGAACTAGACTCTTGTTACGGGCTGAACTGTGTCCCCACAGATCCCTATATTGAGGTCCTAACTGCCAGCACCTCAGAATGTGACTGTATTTGGACACAGAGCCTTAAAGAGGCAATTAAGGTAAAATGAGGCCATTGGGGTGGGCCCTAATCCTGTATGACTGGTGTCCTCACGGGAGGAGAGTAGGACACAGACACTCATGGAGGGACGACCCTGTGAAGACACAGGCAGAAGACGGCCGTCTGCACACCAAGGAGAGAGGCCTCGGGAGAAACCAACCCTGTCCACACCTTGATCTTGGACTTCTGGCCTCCAGAACTGTGAGAAAATAAACGTCTGTGTTTAAGGCCCCCAGTCTGGGTACTTTGCTAGGGAGGCCCCGCAGACTCGCGCAGCTCAGAGGACGAGGGCCGTGGATGCGTGGGCACTTTAGGTGGGAAGGCGTGTGGGCGCTGGAGCTGCCTGCTCGGCAGCCGTGGACGCGCTGGTGGGGAGCGGCAGGAAACAGCAGACTGTGGGGTTTCCTGAAAGCCGGGCTAAGGAGTTGAGGCTTCACCCTGCAGGTCCGAGTGCCTCTTCCCTGTGTGACCAGTGGCAACTCAGTACCGTCTGTGCCTGAAGGACACAGCAGGTGACAGGACCAGGCGTCCCTCGGGCAGGGCTGGAAGCGGCCACCCGCCGCCGGGGCCACCGGGCGCCCCAAACTGGCGCACACGAGCCTCCCGAGGGATGCAACAACAAAGGTTTGTTCATTTAAAAGTTCTACACGTATTTTAATGTGAGAAACTCAGGACCAGGGCGTTGATCAGGGCAACACGTAAGGGGATCCTGCCGACCGGCAGGGCCCAAAGCCGTGGCTCTGCCTTCAGGACACACCCCACTGGGCCCGGGGCTTCCTACTGTCTGCTCGCAGCACCCACCGCGCTCCTTTTGAAATACCCGTCGGACCGTGTCAGCCCTTGGCCTCAAGTCCCCCAGTGGCCTCCGCATCCCTCGGGATAAAATCCAAGCCCCACCACGGTCCCACGCACGCCCTGCAGGGCCCCCACCGCAGCCTCCTGCCCCCTGTCCCCGCGGCACTGGGCACAGGGATGACCAAAGAGACACGGCCCTGCTCACCCCGGCTCCTGGTCTCGAGCAGGACACTGTCAGACAGTTCCGGAAAAACTACAAGGAAAGGCAGACTGTGCTGTCAGAGCTCATCCAGCGGTGGTGCACCCGGGGCCCGAGTCAGGGAGGACAGCCTGGATGACAAGTGAGAAGGGGCAGAACGTGGCCGGGCAGCGGGATCGGGGGCGGGAAGAGGCGCTCAGGAGGGAGGCGGCGGCCGGGCTGAGGGCGACGGGGTCCCATGACCCCAGGCTGCAGAGCAGGGCCCTCACCCTCTGCCCTCACTGCCCGGAGCCCCCGGGGCGGCCCAGCCCTCCTTGGTGATGGCCAGGAGATGCCCAGTGCTCAGAAGTGCAAAGCGATTTGCAGGTGAGGCCAGGACCCTGGAAACCCTTACGCTCAGACCTCATCGGTGAGACCGAGACAGGTCCCCAGAGGCAGCGGGTACCAGAGAGGTCTCAGGCCCCAGACTGAGGAAAGACTTTTATTCACAACCCAGACCATCCCTCTTTATCTACGCATAAATTCTCCCCCCAGCAAATATTCTGCTGACTCTCCCCAAGGCCGCTGGCCAGGCTGCTCCTGGCTCTCCTCCTTACTGCAGCCCCAGGTGTGGCTCCAGGGCTGTCCGGGGGGCCCCCTCTGTCTCCGTGGTTGCCCCGTGTTTCCGCTTACCTCCCTCTGGCGACTGAACAAAATAAATAAAAGCCCTCCAACCTCCCCTCCTTTCTCTCACCCTCCCGGAATTCACCGACAGCGGACTCATTTCTCCTGGCTGAATATCTAACGCTAATACGTTTCCTTTCATCAGTAGCGTCCCTGTGTGGTCAAAGCGACCTCGCAGGCCTTAAAGACCATGGTAAAGAGCTCTGCCTTCACTACCGGGAACTTTTTATTGTAATTTTTAAACTTAGCATTATTCCATTTTCATCGTTTCTCATTGACAGTAAGTCACAAAGTTGCCTTTTAAAATATGTTAATGATGTAAGTCCGTTTGAGGACGTGTCATGAGTAGGTGACAGTAGCTGGCTAGGGCCAAAGCTGTGAAAAGAGGAATTAAAATCGGGAACACAGTGGTCCCGGGGAAAGGAAGGGAGAAATGGCCGTAAGGGTAGAGAGAAGGGGACGGAGTGGGAGAGACTGGAGTATTGGAATCGGCTAGAGTTTCCAAATAGCTGGACGGCCGGCCGTGGCCAAAGGAAGGATGCTCTTCTTAGCACAGCCGGTTTGGCGGCCGGTCCTGAGCACCGGTCTAAGCGGGGCTCCCGCCCATCCCATCGTTCTGCAGCACGGCTCCCTGTTCGGCAGCTCACAGCCCTGCTCGGCAGGCATCGTGATGAGTAATTCATTAGAGAGTTTGCTGCTCCCGAGAGGCTGGACGGGACCAGGCGCTAGGTGTCTGCTGGGCCGGTGACCGGATGCGTGACACTGCAGGGCGGCGTTTTAAGACATTGACAAGGAGCCCAGCTGGAGGGAAGGCGAGGCGCACAGTGAGGCCGGGGTGGGGTCCGCCAGCCAGGCACGTGGGGACGCCCGTGTCCAGCGTGGAAACAGGGGCAGGGGCGGGGCTGGGAAGAGGTCAGCGCTCACCAAGGAAGGAAATTTCCCTCTAGGCCCCTCCCCCGGTTGAGTTTTCTCAACAAGTCCTTGCTTTTCCTAAAACATATGTTAAAACCCGTTAAGGAAGATTAAAATATTGCCTCTCAACATTGCCTCAAATGTTGCCTCTAAAATTCCTAAAATTGTGAACTTTCCCAATCCTGAGCCTCTACAGCTAGGATCCTGCTCCCTAAAATCTTCTGGCCCGTGGGCCTGGAAAAGTGTCTATTTATGTATTTATCTTACACAAATATAGACTCATGAAAAACTCAAACGTGGACGTATATCTAGAAAAAGGTAGAAGAGACCTTGCCCTAATTCTCCCTACCTCTCCAGAAGTAACACAGTAAACAGCTTGATATTTTATATCCGGAACTTTTTTAAAATGAACTTTTATATTCATACAAATAAAAATCTAGAGTTCAGGTTTCTTAACATAAATAACGACATTTTTAATGGAAATATGATTATGTTGGATGTGCTTACTTGAAAACATGTACAGTATTTTCTAAGACATTAAAGGCTATTACACGTTTTGGTAGGTTTTGTAAAATTGCCGTACAAAAAAGCTTTGCTAATTCTTGTTCCTATTAGTTGTGATTGCCAATGCCCATCTCCATATGTTCTCTTTGACGCTGGATGTTATTTATGTTTTCAGTTTTTGCCTATCTGCTACAGGGAAAGTGACATTTCATTAGTATTTGAATTTGCATTTCCATGATTCTTACTGAGGTTTCTTTACTGGCTGTCAATATGTCTTCATATATTTATGGAAATAAATATACATTTCTATTTATAAATTGCCTTTGCCCACTTTTCCTGTGTGTCTTTGTCTTTTTCTAATGGATGTGTGGAAATTCCTCTCTTATAATGGTTAGCAGCTCTCTGTGGTATGGGCGCTGCACATAGTTCTCTCTGCCACATGCCTGTCTTTCAATGTACCAAGTTTTTAAATGTGCATAGAGTCAAGTGTGTCATCTTTTTCTGTCTCCCAAGATTACATGAAGGGTTGTCTTAAGTCATAAAGGGAAAGAATGATACATTTGGCTCTACGTAAGAAATACAAGGGAACCCTCCTACACTTGGTGGGAATGTAAATTGGTACAACCATTACGGAAAACACTATGGAGGTTCCTTAAAAAAACTAAATATAGAACTACCAGATGATCCAGCAATCCCACTCCTGGGCATATATCCAGAGAAAACCATAATTCAAAAAGATACATGCACCCCAACGTTCATTGCAGCACTGTTTACAATAGCCAAGACATAGAAGCAACCTAAATGTCCATCAACAGAGGAATGGATAAAGAAGATGTGGTATATATATATACAATGGAATATTACTTAGCCATAACAAAGAACGAAATAATGTCATTTGAAGCAACATGGATGGACCTAGATATTGTCATACTGAGTGAAGTAAGTCAGACAGAAAGACAAATATCATATGATATCGCTTATATGTGGAATCTAAAAAAAAAAAATGGTACAAATGAACTTATTTACAAAACAGAAAAGGAGTCACAGACATAGAAAATAAACGTATGGTTACGGGGGGGGGAAGGGGGGATGAGGGATAAATTGGGAGATTGGGATTCACATATACACGCTACTATATATAAAATAGATAACTAATAAGGACCTACTGTAGAGCACAGAGAACTCTACTCAATACTCTGTAATGAGCTATATGGGAAAAGAATCTAAAAATGAGTGGAGATAGATATATCTATATATATAGATATAGATATATCTATATATCTATATCTGATTCACTTTGCTGCACACCTGAAACTAACACAACATTGTAATAAATCAACTATACTCCAATAAAAATTACATAAAAAAGAAACACACAGAATGTATATTTATGTATATAAAATAGACATACACATATATATATATATGTCTCTATGCATATCTGTGTACCCCAAATACTTTTTCAGTGTTTCCTTGTTTAACTTTATTTCCCTACCCCAACAACCCATGGCGTGGACACTATAACCATCCCCGTTTTACAGATGAGAAGACTAAGGCCGGGGAGGCTGAGATGGAGCCCTCGCTGCCAACAACTCTTCCTCTGACTCAGTGTCCCTCCACACAACCCGTTCTCTCCACACATCTTAAAACAGCAAAATCAACACAGAGTGATAACAGCTCAGAAACGGTCAGCTCCTATAAATAAAACAGACAATCCAGAAAAAGCATGTATCATAGAACAGCTGAGGATATAAACTGACAAAGTTAGAAAATATTAGAGAACATAAAGATCACTCAAAAATGACATTGGAAAAACTGCCTAGCATTATTTTGTTTAAGTCAAAGTCCACTTTTCACATCATGCACCGAAGTAAAAACCAGAAGGAAATAAATCCCTTAAAAAAATATAGATTTCTAAAGTAAGAAGAAATAGTTAAAAATGGACAGATGTGATTATGCAGAAATGTTAAATGGCTGTATGGTTTTTAAAAACTCATTTTAAAAAGGTAAAACATAGTCTGGGGAAAATAACTGATGAAACTTTGTGAGTAAATCTTTTAAAAACCTTTATGGGGACTTCCCTGGTGGTCCAGTGGTAAAGAATCTGCCTTACAATGCAGGGGACGCGAGTCCGATCCCCGGTCAGGGAACTAAGATCCCACGTGCCGCGGGGCAACTAATCCCATGTGCCACAACTACTGAGCTCACGTGCCTCAACTGGAGAAGAGAAAAACCGCACACCGCAACTAGAGAGAAGCCCGTGCACCGCAACAAAGAGCCCACGTGCTGCAACTAAGACCCGACGCAGCCAAAAATAAATAATAAATAAATCTTAAAAAAAAAAACTTTATGAATTAGCCACCCCCATAAAAAACACATTAAGATCCTAACAGATAAATGAGCAAAGGAAGAGAAGGTACAATTTGTAAACAAACACGTGAAAAAAAAGTTCATCGTAACTATATTAAAAAAGATGCAAAATTACCAACAAGTGCTACTGTTTTGCCTGGTTTTTTTTTTTTCTTTCATGGTGCTGTCACTGGAATGGATAAAATTAAACTGACATCTCACACACAGTGTTGGTAGAAAAGCAATCTAGCAACATATACAAAGCACTGCTAAAAATTCACGCGCTTTGGTCTTCCCTGGTGGCGCAGTGGTTAAGAATCCGCCTGCCAATGCAAGGGACACGGGTTCAAGCCCTGGTCTGGGAAGATCCCACATGCTGCAGAGCAACTAAGCCCGTGCTCCACAATTACTGAGCCTGTGCTCTAGAGCCCGCGAGACACAACTACTGAGCCCTCACGCTACAACTACTGAAGCCCATGCACCTAGAGCCCGTGCTCCACAACCAGAAAAGCCACCGCAATGAGAAGCCCGTGCACCACAACGAAGAGTAGCCCCCAATCGTCGCAACTAGAGAAAGTCCGTGCGCAGCAACGAAGACCCAACGTGGCCAAAAATTAATTAATTAATTATTTTAAATTCATGCGCTTTGACCCAGTAATCCCACCTCTGAGAATCCATTCTACAGATAATCCAAAAACTTGGGGAAAATTATATGGACAAGACAGTCACTGAAGTGTCCTTTATCATAGCAAACAAACAAACAAAAAGCAATCCCATTTTCAAGAACAGGGAATAGTTAATTAATTTATGGAACAAACCCTTACTAGAACATTATACGCCATTAAAAATAATTGTGTACTAATAATATAAAGAAGTATGCTATAATATTTAATTGTACAGGTCCAGAGAAATATAGAAATTTGAAGTCGTTTTAGTGCATGGGATTGAGTCACTATTTCCTCTGATTTCTAAACTTACTCCGGGTTTAGAAAGACCTGCGTTCCAATCCCAGACCACCCCCACCCACCAGTCAGTCTGCCCTTGGCCAAGTTACAAGACCTTTCTGTGCCTCAGTTTCCCCACCTTGAAAGTGAAGACCGCACATGTGGGTGCCTCATGGGACAACAGTGAGACTCAGAGAAGATGATCCTCGGGGAGAGCTCAACTGCTGTGTCTGCCACGCAGTAAGCAGACAAAAGTGTTATGTTTAACATTTTTAAAAATATTAAACATGTTTGAAAAATAAAATTGAAGCGAGGGAAAAAGATGCTTCCCATGCGGTGGCTCTTCCCAAATGAAGGTGTGGTCTTGTCTGCTTTGCACTCCCTCGACTTTCGTGGGTTTCTTCTGCTGAGACGACACTGCGACTTCCACGTAAACTCACTTGGCAAAGGAAAGATGAAATGGCCCCTCTAACCAGAGCCACGTAAAAATGTATAGTCTGTGGGGCGCAGCTGCAGAGAACAGACCCAAAGTCAAAGAAGCACATGTGTGCCTCCACCTCTGCATCCGAATGGGAGGGGGCAAAGCACGTTTCTCGAGTCAACTTAAAGAATGGACTTTCTACGTAACTGAGCTAAAGGTTCGATTCTAACAAGAGATTAGACTCAATGGAAAAAAGGGGGGAAAAAAACCCCAAACTTAATTTCCAGCAAACGGAGTGGAGGAGACCTTTCAAAGTAGCTGGAGCCCTTTGCCAGGGCGGGTGGGGCAAAAGACCGTCTAAACAGAAACCATGTAACGAGTAACTTCCTAGAAAAGCCTCTATCTTTGTCATATCTTTGAAACTCTGCCATCTAGGCCTTGCAAGCACAATGTTTGGCCCAGATACTGAGCACGGGCACGTTATCGGGCCCTCTGCAAGGAGGGGTGGGCGTGCTCCCCAGAGCTGGTCTTCCAGGGGAGAAGGCCCTAGAACCTCCTGGGGGTGAAGACCAGGCAAGTGGGCGGCTCCCCCCCTCCCCCGCGGGATTTCAGACTTCCCACACTTGGCAAGAGGAACGCACAGAAGCAGCCCTCTTCACCGCGGCTGTGAAACACAGCTCTCCACGCGGCTAGGAATTAGTACCCGCCGGGAGGATTTCTCTTCCAAAGACCTTTAGACGTTTAACCTAAAGTTAGCATTAATTATCCTGACTTGGCAAGACGAGAAAAGTCACAGGCAGTGAGAAAAGACAGTGTTTTCAAGCTGTCAGAAGATGTCTGAAATCCATTTTTAGGCCCCCAAACATGCACGTAGCGTGAACTTGCCCAGCCCACGAACCCACAGGAGGATATATTAACAACGCTGTAGTCACAGCAAGAGTCACCGGCACTTGAGACGTTACAGCCACAAAAGAAGAACCTCTTCCCCCAGATACAGCTGTTCTAAGAGTTTCCACCTCCATCTTAAAGAGTAACCAACTGGGTACTTACTGCAAAACCTTTGGCTTCTCCTGCTTCTCGGAGTGGCTGGCCTCCATCAGCAAGCCGGCCGCACTATTTTGGGGTTTGGTGCCGGCCGGGAGGAAACCACACTCGAGGGGCCGGGCACTGAGCGCTGGAACGACGCCTCGCTCAGGAAACAGGCGGGCTCTGCTCTCCAGGGCTTCCGACGGCCTCTCCTTCTGCCTCTCCCTCCCCTCCACCCCCCACCCACCCCCCCAAAAACCCTGCAAAATCACTTCTCTCCTACTGGTTCCTGAATACTTCCTTTGAACCTCTCTGAAACATAAGGATTTAAAGATGCAGGCTGACTAGTTTCTCGCTGATTGCTCCCTGAGATATCAAACAGAAAAAAAAAAAGCCAGGCTGCTCTTCAGAGGTGAGTCTGCCCTGAAGCGTCAGGGTCCCTTCCTTTCGAGCCTGTGACTTGTAGAATGTTCTAGATGGGATGGGAAATTCAGGTTACGGCCAGGAACATTCCAAAGCAGGTGGTTCTGATCAGCGGACTCCAGGGATCTCGGAGGTGAGGAGCCTGGATGTCCAAGGCTCCGTGATCTGTTGAGATTTCATTTTTCACTCAAGATACATATTTTCATACTTCATTTTGAATTCAGAGAGCTCCAAAATCATAAGAGCACTCTCACGACAGGTGGCCTACAAGCCCCATGACGGTAAGATCTCCTGTTACAGAGGGCGAACTCGATGCACGGAAAATACACACGGAAGAAATTTTGTCGAGGTAAATAAGCTACTGTGTTGTATCCACACTCACCAAGAACTGAAGGGATCAGGGCCAGGCAGAGCTTAGTCACGGCCATAAACTGGGTTTTAATTGCTATTTGACTGTAAAATAGGTGTGAAAAGCAGCCGAGTAGCTCTTACCTGGCGGTGTGGGTTGGCAGAGCCTCAGTGATGCCGAGTCCCCTGTGTTCACCGCGGTTCCATCCCCATCCCAGACCACAGAAAGGTGCTCTGCTCACGCAGCTTAGAACCGCTCCCCACTACCTTCACCGCCAGGCGTGTTGCTATAACTGCGGCCCCATGCCCCCCTGGCAAACGCTGCCGCCTCTGGTGGCCCCCCCTCTTTGCCTTAAAGAAAGCGAGAGGCACAATGCACGGGACACGCCCTCGCGGAGGAAGATCCATCCTCCGGGGCGCCGGGGACGCACGGGGACCTAACTCACCCGGGGGTTCCTCCAGCGCATGGCCCCGTGGCACAGTTACAGGAGGTGGCCATGGTCGGGACTCTGCAAGTGACAGAACTCGGCTTAAGCAAACTAGCAAACTTACTGGCTAACTGGCTAGTCTGGGGATGACTTCAAGCTGGCTTTAAGCCAGTTATACCTGGAGGTTCAAATGCCATCGGGAAGCTGTTTCTCATCACCTCTCGGCTCTAATTCCCTGAGTTCACATCATTCCAACACAGGTGCTCTTGGGATGGGAAAGCCTTTCCCAGCAGCATTCCAGGACTAGGGGGCTTTAGCATTCAAGATCTCAGAAGAAGAGACCTCAGAAAAGAACCCCAGAGTGATACACTGTCCAACCCAGTAGAGGGGAGAGGGACCTGGGTGATTGGTGACCCCACTAGTTGTAAGAGCAGTTCCCAAAAGCAAAAAAAAAAAAAAAAGCTGGACAGACAAAAAAGTACAAGCTAGTCACCCACTAGCGCCTTGGATTTAAGCCTTTCACGTGATCATCTTACTTCCCCAATTAGACTGTAAATCCATTAATAGAAAGATATACACAAAATGTTAACAGTGCTTATCTCTGGAATTGCAGGTCATTTATTTTTTTAATTCCCATTGTATCTTCTAAATTTTCTAAAACAAGTAGGTATTAAATTGTGTAATAAAATAATTAATTAAATAAGTTATTGCATGCTAAACAAATCCTACTTACAAAGTAAAAAATATATATATAAAATATCTATGAATAAACCTGGTAAGAAAATTGCTGTTGCCCCCCAAAATCTACAATATTTTACAGAATGACAAAAAGAGGACTGGATGGAAAAATATACCATGGTTTTCCAATTAGATATTCATCATTCACAAAATAATTTAATAAATGTATTGTAATTCCAATAAAAATTCTAATAGGATTAGAAGTGTGAAGAAAATTCTTTATAAAGTTATCCTAAAATTCATCTGGTAAAATAATTCGTTCTTCCCTATAAAAGAAAATTCTTGAAAAAAAAGAAAGTGTATTTATACTCCCAGATATTAAAGCAGACCAGAAAAGTAAAATAATTATAATAGTATGGCTCAGGAATAGAAAGATCATCAGTGAATCATAACAAAGCCCAAGCATAAGAATTTGGATTACAATAAACATGGCGTCACTAATCTGAGGACAAGGAATGGATTGTTTTTTTAAATGGCATTGGGAAAACTGGCTGATCATATGCAGAAAAAGAGAGTGACAGAGAAAGAAGGAAAGAAAGAGATTCCTACTGCACACCAAATGAATTTTGAAGGAATAAAGATTTAAGTGGGTAAAAAAAGAAGCATTACAAGAACTAGAGGAAAATAGAGGAGATTCTATATCTAAACAAGATGAAAAAGGCCTCTCTGAGCCCACCTGCAAAAGCAGAATACATAAAGAAAAACAGATTTGACTACTTAAAAAAAACTCTGCAAAACAAAAACTATAAACAAAATGTAAATGCCAATGACAAGATGAGCTGAGCATCTATGCATTACCTTTGGTTCAGTTATTCCATTTGTAGAAATGAATCCTATGAAAATAATTATGAAGGAATTTAAAGCCGTGTGTACAAGAGTTATGAGCTTATCCTTGATGATAACAACGATGACAACAAAGGAAATAATTAAAATCTAATTGGTTAGATGATGGTATATTCACATGATTAAACATTATGCAGCTGTTAAAAGTGACATATATCAACCAATATTCCCTATGATACTGACACAAAAATCCTCAACAAAATACTAGCAAACCAAATTTAACAACACATATAAAGGATTATACACCATGACCAAGTGGGATTTACCCAGGAATTCAAGGTTTTCCAACATATGACAATCAATCAAAGTAATACACCATATTAATAGAATAAAGGACACAACCACATAATCATCTCAACAGATGCAGAAAAGCATTTGACAAAATCCAATGCACATTCATGATAAAAAAAACAAAAACAAAAACAAAAACACACTCAACAGGCTAGGAATAAAAGAGAAATTCCTCAGCCTGATAAAGAGCAACTACAAAACACCGAACAACTAACATCGTACTTAATGGTGAAAATCTGAAACTTTTCCTGTAAGAGCAGTAACAAGGTAAGGATGTCTGCTCTCACCACTTCTAGTCAACAATATAATGGAGTCTTTAGCCAGGGAAATTAGGAGGAAGGAAGGAAGGAAGGGCGGGAGGGAGGGAGGAAGAAAGACAAGGTATCCAGATTGGTAAGAAAGTAAAGCTATATTTATTAGCAGATGACATGATCTCATATGTAGAAAATCCTAAGGAATCTACAACAACAAAACAGAGCTAATAAACTTGTTCAGCAAGGTTGTAGGCTACAAGATCAATATACAAAAATCAATTATTTTTATACACTTGTAATAAACAATCCAAATATATTTTTTAAAATTCCATTTACAATAGCCTCAAAAAGAATAAAATATTTAGAAATACATTTAACAAAATACACGCAAGACTTGCAGTACACTAAAAACTATAAAACATTTAAAAAATTGAAGAAGTCTTAAATAAATGGACAGACATCCCATGTTCAAGTACTGAAAAACTTGAGACGGCAATGCTCCTCAAATTGATCTACAGAATCAACACAACCCATATCAAAATTCTAGCTACTCTTTTCACAGAAGTTGACAAGTTAATTCTACAACTCATATGGAAATGCAAGGGACCCAGAATAGTCAAAACAATTTTGAAAAAGAGGAACAAAGCAGGACTCATACTTCCCAATTTCAAAACTTACTACAAAGCTACAGCAGTCTAGACCATGTGGTACTGGCATAAGGATAGACATATGTAGATAAATAGAACAGAACTCAGAGTCCAAAAATGAACCCATACATTTATGGGCAGTTGATTTTGGACAAGGGTGCCAAAATGATTCAATGGGGAAAGAATAGTCTTTTCAACAAGTGGTGTTGGGACAACTGGACATCCACATGCAAAAAAATGAAGTGTTAGACTCCTACCGCACACCACATGCAAGAATTACCTCAAAATGTAAGAGCTAAAAATAGAAAACTCTTAGAAGAAAATATAAGTATAAAACTTCATGACCTTGGACTAGGCAATGTTTTCTTAGATACTACACCCAAGACACAAGCAACCAAAGAAACACTAGATAAGCTGGACTTCATAAAAATTAAAAACTTTTGTGCTTCAAAGGACACTATCAAGAAAGTAAAAAGATAGCCCACATAATGGGAGAAAATATTTGCAAATCATATATCTGATAAGGGTCTATTATCCAGAATATAAAGGACAAGTAACCCAACCAAAAAATGGGCAAAGGAGCCAAACACACATTTCTCCAAGGAGAATATAAAATATACAAATGGCCAAAAAGCACATGAAAAGATATTCACCATCATTAGGCATTAGTGGTATGCAAATCAAAGCTACAATTAGATACCACCTCGCATCTACTAGGATGACTACAGGCAAAAAGACAGACAGTAATAAGTGTTGGCAAGGATATGAAGAAATTGAACCTTCATACATTGTGTGTTGTAATGTAAAATGGCATGGCCCCCATGAAAAACATTTTGGCATTTCCTCAAAAGTTAAACACAGAGTTACCATTGTGACCCAGTAATTCCACTCCTTGGTATATACCCCAAAGAACCAAAAACAGGAGTTCAAACAAAAATCTGTACACAACCACACTATTCACAGTAGCCAAAAAGTAGGAAAAAAATGTTCATTAAGTGATGAATGGATAAACATAATGTGTAGGTCCATATGATGGAATATTATTCATCAGTAAAAAGGAATGAAGTAAAAAAAAAAAAAAAGTGAAGTAGTGGCACATGCTACAACATAGATGAACCTTGAAAACATTATGCTGAGTGAAAGAAGCCACGTCAAAAAGGCCACATATTGTATGATTACATTCATATGCAATTTCCAGAATAGGCAAATCCATAAATACAGAAAGTAGGTTAGTGGTTGCCCTGGGATGGAGGGATAGGTTAGAATGGGGAGTGACTACTAATGGCTCCAGGATTCCCTTTTGGGGTGATGTAAATATCCTGGAATTTGGTAGAGGTGAGTGTTGCACAACTTTGCCAATACACAAGAAAAATTACTGTATTGTACACTTTAAAATTGTGAATTTATGGTATGTGATTTATAGCAACTTCACAAAGGATACTGTAACATATTTGATCATGTAGAATAATGGTGACAATAAATTAGTGGAAAATATGATTGTAAAAGGTGTATACAGTAGGAAACCATATTTACAATAGGCATAGAAAAAAGACTTAGAGAAAAGTCTATATATTAAAAATGTTATTCTTGGTCCCCTTGTTGAAGAATGAGTTGACCATATAGGTGTAGATTTATTTCTAGAATCTTTATTCTGTTCCATTGGTCTATATGTGTGTTTTTTATGCCATACTGTTTTGATTACTATAGCTTTGTAGTGTATTTTTTAATTAGAAAGTGTGATGCCTCCAGCTTTGTTCTTCTTTCTCAAAATGATTTGTGGTTTTTTGCAGTTCCATATGAATTTTAGAATTGTTTTTTGTATTTCTGTTAAAAAAATGCCATTGGGCTTTTGATAGGGATTGCACTGAATCTCTAATGGGGAAAAGATAGTTTCTTCAACAAATGGTGCAGGGGAAATTAGATATCCACATGCAAAAGAATGAAATTGTACCTGTATATCATACACAAAACCAACTCAAAATTGATTAAAGACTTAAACATAAGATCTGAAACCATAAGACTCTTAGAAAAAAAAAAAAGGTGAAAAACTTCATGACATTGGTCTTGGTAATAATATCATGGATATGACACCAAAAGCACAAGCAGCAAAAACAAAAATAAACAATCAGGACTACATCAAACCCCAAAAGCTTCTGCACAGCAAAGGAAACAACCAACAAAGTGGAAAGGCAACATACAGAATGGGAGTAAATGTTTGCAAACTATATATCTGATAAGGGGTTAATCTCCAAAATATATAAGGAACTCCTATAACTCAATAGTATAAAACCTAATATCCAATTAAAAGATAGGCCAAGGACTTAAATAGATGTTTCTCCAAAGAAGACATACAAATGGCCTACAGGTATATGAAAAATGGTTAACATCAGTAATCATCAGGGAAATGCAAATAAAAACCACAATGAGATATCATCTCACACCAGTCAGGATGGCTATTATAAAAAAAAAAAAAGAAGACAAGTGTTGGTGAGGATGTGGAGATACTGGAACCCTGTACATTGCTGGTGAGAACGCAAAACAGTGCAGCCGCTATGGAAAACAGTATGGAGGTTCCTCAAAAAATTAAAAACACAGTTGTCCCTCCGCGTTTTCAGGGGGTTGGTTCCAGGACCCGCCGTGGACACCGAAATCAACAGATGCTCAAGTCCTGCAGTCCACCCTCCGTATCCATAGGTACCACATCCACAGAGTCAACCACCCATGGATTGTGTATTAAGTTTGCATCAGCACTGAACTGAAGATGCAGAACCTGTGGCTACAGAGGGCCAACCATATATTTATTTTTAAAAATCTGTGTGTAAGTGGACCCATGCAGTTCAAACCCATGTTGTTCAAGGGTCAACTGTAGAACTATCATATGATCAGGTCATCACACTTCTGGGTATTCACCTAAAAGAACTGAAATCAGGATCTCTAAGAGATATTAACACTCCTGTGTTCATGGCAGCGTTATTCACAATATCCAAGATGTGGAATCAACCTAAGTGTCCACTGACAGATGAAGGGATAAAGAAGATGTGGTGTATACATACAATGGAATATAATTTGGCCTCAAAAAAGAAGGAAATTCTGCAACATGTGACAACATGGATGAACCTGAGGACATTATGCTAAGTGAAACAAACCAGTCACAAAAGAACAAATACCGCATGACTCCACTTATGTGAGGAATCTAAAATAGTCAAATTCACAGAATCACAGAGTAGAATGGTGGTTGCCAGGGGCTGGGGGAGGGGAAAGGTCATAAAGTTTAATTATTTAATTGACGGGCATAAAGTCTCAGTCAAGCAAGATGAGCAAAAGCTCCAGAGACCTGCTGTATAACGTTGTACCTACAATCACCCATCAGGTATTGTATGCGTAAACATTCAAGAGAGTAGATCTCACGTCAAGTGTTCTTACCACGTTAAAACAAAAATTTCAAAAATAAATTACAAAAAAGAGGATGTTATCTCTGGGTGCTGGGACGATGGGAGGTTCTAATTTTCTTTACGTTTTAAAGATTTTTCTACACTCGTTACAATGAACGTGTAACGTTGTACAATTTTAATAATAGTATTTAAGCATAACAACAATTATGCATCTGAGAGCATCAGACTCTATTTGTGACTTGATAGCTTATACTGCGGAGAGTAAGTTCAATGTGACCCAAGGAAGGCTTTCTTAATTGTAGAAATAAGTAAACCCTGGACAAGACTCCCTCTGCAGGGACTGAGAATCTCAGAACAGAGGGAGGTGACGGACCACAATGGCATGTCCAGGTGTCCACTGGCACGGAGGCTGCACAGTACAAGAGTGGACCAGCTCCTGGGCTGGGTCCATGACTCCAGACCAGCGCTAAAGGAAACCTCTGTGCCAGCCAAGTTCATAAGCGCCTCAGTGGGAAACCTGCCAGCTCTCCACGGAACAGAATTTACTAAACCTTAGCCAAAAATCAAAGCCTTAAAATGTTCTGTTTTGCTCTTGGAAAAATAAATGTATCAGCCCTAAAAATAACTAGGACAAAGCCAAAAGATGAAAAGTAGCTCTGAATGGGTTTCAAACAGATGTTTGATGAATTTTTGCAAAGACTGTGAGAGTCCCCAGGACCCCTGCATTCTAGCAGAGAGGTGCCCACAAGGATCTGTGATGATGCACCTTGAAAGGGCACCCTCGCAGGGGCAAAAACAGCTGGAAAATCTTCACAGGTCTCGACATTTCACCTGCCAGCAACAGATCCAGCGTTTCTTACTGGAAAATGAGTATAAATAGAAATTGCTGGGACTTCCCTGGTGGTGCAGTGGTTAAGAATCCACCTGCCAATGCAGGGGACACAGGTTCAAGCCCTGGTCCAGGGAGATCCCACATGCCGCAGAGCAACTAAGCCCGTGCACCACAACTACTGAGCCTGTGCTCTAGAGCCCGCAAGCCACAGCTACGGAGCCCCGGCACCACAACTACTGAAGCCCGCGTGCTCTGGAGCCTGTGTGCCACAACTACTGAGCCCAAGTATTGCAACTGCTGAAGCCCACATGCCTAGAGCCCATGCTCTGCAACAAGAGAAGCCACCGCAATGAGAAGCCCGCACACTGCAACCAAGAGTAGCTCCCACTCGCTGCAACTAGAGAAAGCCCATGCGCAGCAATGAAGACCCAACGCAGCCAAAAATTAAAAACAAAAAAAGAAAGAAAGAAAGAAAAATTGTTTACCTGATGGGTTAGCAGGTCATAATGAATATGCTGATCTACTATAGAAACTCTGCAACCTGACGTCAGTGTGTAGGATATACATTGCTCTTCTTTGTAAATATCTATAAGGCCTGACTGTAAACACTCATTCCTCCTAAGAGGAACTTGACTTTTATGTTAACCCAACCATTTCTTTAGATGACTTTTTAATTTAGTTCTAAAGCATAAAATTTCACTGTAGGAAATTACATAGAGAGGAGTAATTACAGAGGGAGACACACCGCACCAGGAAAGGGGTGGTTAGTGAAGTTGGCCTTCATAAGAGCTCTGGGCAGGGGTCACTGCACCCTCCCTAAGAAAACACAAAGGCCAGGCTCTTTCTGTAAACGTGTCGCTCGGAACAAGAGTTCTGTCAGCTTATGAGTTACAATGCCTTGATATATTGTCATAAAAAGCACTCCTGGAGGGCCAGATGAATTCATATGCCCAAAGGAGCCTGGACAGGTCATGTCGCCATGAGGCATATGTGGCTCCAGGGCTGGACCCCCTCTGCTGACTTCCCACCGCAGCCCAGACCACCCTCGGCTGCTGGTGCCATACACCTGCCACCCACACTGCGCTCCCCTCCTAGCCGTGTGAGGGTGCTGAGTGAGGCAATGCGTATGTTTGAATTTGTTTAATTAGCCAGGAATAGGAAAGCAGTGACTCTTTTGGCTTCAGAGCAGATGTTAAGCTAAATTTGGGAAAGAACAAGAGCCCCAGAGCGTCTGAAGAATGACTCAGCCTTGGTCCCCCACAAGTCCCATCATCCCTGGAGATGTGCCCATCTACCCGACTCTCCTGCCATCAGGATTCTGAACCTGAAAGACCTGTCTCTGACATCCAGCGGCCCCTCTTCCAGCTGTCCCACCACATCCTCCCTCCCAGCCTGGTTTGCCCCTGCACCCTTCCCAGCCTCGGGTTCCTTCCCTCCCCTGCGGGTCCCACAGGCCTCCCCGCCCAGTCTGAACCCCAAGACCACCTGCTTCCACCAGGCTCCCCACCAGCTCCCTCAATGCCCTTACTCTGGCCCTGCTCAGTCAGCCACCAGCTGGGGATCCACCAAATCACCCGTTTTTCTTTGTTTCCAATCTGGGTCTCCGGATGGAACTATGCAGACTGAACTCCCCTGAGGGCATGTAGCTCTCATAGCCCCTGAGCAGTTGATCTGTTCAGCTCTAACTGGCTTCATGTTGAACCTTCCAAAAAGCATTTGCTCTAAGAATGTCTTGGTTAAGTTAACCCAGAGGGAAAGGGTCGTTAGCCTGACTAATCGCAGGTCAAGCATTATTCTTCAAGCAGCCTTATTATTAACAAAGCTGACACGATCTCCATCTGATGCCTGACTTGTTTCTTCCTGATTCTGAACCGTCTGTATTGGTGATGGGGGGGAAGGCGGGGCGTGGAACGGGGATGACGCCAACAGTTACTCTCCCAACCCCCAACAACCATTGAACCTTTGCTCGCACCTTCCTATGCGTGCACAGAAAGCAGAAGGAAGAAATGAAAGTAGTACATCCACCAAAGGTAGAAGGAAGTAATGAATAAAGAAAAAGCAGCAATTAATGAAACAGAATACATTTTTTAATGGTCCAGAAGACTAACAAAATTAAAAGCTGGTGTTTTAAAAGGACTAACAAGATAAAAAAAACCTCTGGCAAATTTAATCAAGGAAGAAAAAAAGGCATCCAAATTAGAAACAAGAAAGAGGACATAATTACATATATGGATTTGTAAACTAGGCAAAATGGATAATTTTCTGGGAAAACATAGATTACCAAAATTAAGTCAAGGAGAAACAAACGGTCCCAGAGGGAAAAGAAGGCAAAGATAGGAAAAGGCAATTCACAAAAATACTAAAGACTAATAAACATATGAAAAGATGCTTAATCTACCCAGTATCCAGCAGACATGAACTAAAGCAATGAGATACTTTTAAACCCATCATATGGACTAATATTTTTTAAAAGGGATAACAATGTTAGCAAAAATATAGGAAACAGGCAATTTCACACACTTGTATGTATGGCTCTCGGGAAGCAGCTAGACTGGAGATTGTAAAAGGGGACTTTTCATATTTTACTCTCTGTACTGCTATATTTGAATTTTTACAAGAATGCGTTTTATGTATTACACCTGGAATTTTAAAAATGGAATTTCTAAGCCTGTATACACAAGGATTAATGCCACAATTGTTATTGTATGTTTAGATGGGAGAAAAAAGTAACCTGAAATGAGGACATAGACTTAAAATAGTTTATGGATCTGAAACATAATAAGTAAGAAAAAGGAGAAATAGAAAAATAAGCAGCAAAGTACAGACTGGATATGATACAGAAGAAAACCGCACATGCAAAGCCATTAGCTCCGTAAGGGCAGAAACTCTGTCTTATTCTCCCTGCCCCCTGCCGAGTGCCAAATACAGGGCACTTAGTAAATGTTTGAAAGAAAAACCGGATGAACACATCAAAAGGTACTCTGGGAATTTCAATTTCAAAAGAAACAAATGCAACAATTTTGCTCACATGTATTTTACAAACTTGAAATGTTAAGATTATTCTTTTCACTGAAATCCTGTTATACTCTTCATATAACCGTTAAGTTTGAAATTTATACTTGCACTTGTCATTTTTCTGCATCTAACCTTTAGTTAAAAGGGTGTGGTTCATCTTGGTTGGTCTGTTACTCTATTTTCACTGTATATTTTCATAATATTGGTGCACTGGTGTTCATATTTGTTAAAACCCAGTTTTTATCTTTTTATATTTCGTGGCATTACATCAGTTCAGAAAAATTGATATAGCAGAGAGGTTCAAGGAAATATAAAGATCAGTTTGAGAGTATAAATATGACTCAGGAATTAGAAGCGTCACTGTTTTTTTTCTATTTTTAATCAACGTTTTTTTAATTGAAGTACAGTTGTTTGGAAGGGTCACTATTGAACAGGACTAAAATGTAAGCTGGAGAGATGCATGTCCCATACGTTGTGACGTGCCACCCAGCCAGTTAAAATAGGGATGTTCAGGCAGAAAGCACAGGAGCGAACATTGAAGAACTGGAATTTATTGGCCCATTGATGCATTTGTTCCTAAGGGCTAGAGCACTTTATTGCTTTTATGAAGTTTCTGAAATAATGGCAGAAAACCACGCATGCCCTCCACGTGACTTCCAAACAAAGCACCGTGGCCTCTTTGGTAAACCAACCAAGTTCTTCCTCAAGGGCAGAATAATGTTTCTCAGGGCAAAACCGATGCATTTCAAAGGAAAACTACAGAGGCCTCATTTAATGTTGTACCCCTCAGAGATAAAACTGGTACAGAACACACACTAATGGAACGTTTTTTAGAACTGCCCCAAAGTTAATGATACATGTTTTGGTCAGAGAGAAAACAGAACAAGATGTTAGCAAAATTCCTCTATCAAATATTGCTCTGAATGTCAAGGAATACCTATGGCATGCCACGAGGAAGAGGAATCGCAGATAACTTCAACCTACTGTTGACTGAAACCTCAGGGAGCTAGACAGGTGGAGGGCCTGTCACTGGTTCAGCCAGGGAGAAAAGGAGCCGCAAGGTAGACTCAAAGACATGGCACTCAAGGCCCATCCACACCACTGCTGTTTTTCTCGGACAAGAGCAGATGATCTGAATAAACCATCTGACCTTCACTCAGGGCTGAGAAAGGGATAAACACTCGGACTCAAACTACAGTCATGGACGATCTCTCTCTTCAGTGTGCAGTACGGAATGTGACACCAGGGTTTGCTTTTCACACCAGACATGCACTCACACGGGTGAAAATGAGGAATCACAGAAAACTATTTCTTCAAGACATTGATGATGCCGATTAAGACCGTTTCTATGATCTCAGGTGACTCACTGACACGGTATATCTCAGTAATCAATATTTGGAGCGGCCTGGATCTTAACCAAAACATCAAGATTTTTAATGCTAAGATGTTAGGATACCTTTTTAAAAAATTTTATTGAAATACAGTTGATTTACAAGGTTGTGTTAATTTCTGCTGTACAGCAAAGTGACTCAGTTATACATGTATATGTTCTTTTTCATATTCTTTTCCATTATGGTTTATACAAGATATTGAATATAGTTCCCTGTGCTCTACAGTAGGACCTTGTTGTTTATCCATTCTATATATAATAGTTTGCATCTGCTAATCCCAGACTCCCACTCCATCCCTCCCCTACCCCCACTTGGCAACCACAAGTCTGTTCTCTATGTCTATGAGTCTGTTTGTTTTTTTGTTTTTTGTTTTGTTTTATAGATAAGTTCAATTCTGTCATATTTTAGATTCCACATATAAGTGATATCACATATTTGTCTTTGTCTGACTTACTTCACTTAGTATGATAATCTCTAATCCATGTTGCTGCAAATGGCGTTATTTCATTCCTTTTTGTGGCTAATGTTCCATTGTATATATGTACCACATCTTCTTTATAAGATGTTAGGATGCCTTGATGTGACCAAACTACAATGGGCAACTAAGTCTCCATGAGTCTGACTTCCCCAGTAGTTGACAGTTTTCTTTACAAATTAAATACATTTTTCACATATTATTGGCATATTTAAAAACTATACTGAAATGCTGCAAAGCAATATAAACAAGTATTCTTGTGATGGCTGAACTCTCTCCTGCATGAGATTCAGGAGATTAAGCTGCAAAGCAAGAAGGGCTCAAACCTCAAACGTCTTTACCTGTGTTGCTAAGGTGTTTGGACTTGATAAGCCCTAGTCAGTGAGGACGATTTAAGCAAAGAAGCAAGGTGATCAAATTCACATTTTAGGACAACTGCTCTGATGGCGGCGTGGAGGATAGATTATAAGGGAGTAAAGCTGGAAGCAAGAAACCAGTTATGAGGCAATTTAAACAGTCTAGATGAGATATAATATACTAAGAGAGTAACGGAGAAATTCACAAGAGGCTGAACCTACAGATACCAAAATGGAAATAACAGGACTTGATCACCAGTCGGATTTGGGGGAGGAAGGAGGTGTTTCTGATTTGGAAACAATTTGCTGAGATTGACAAAAGAGAAGGTTTGCCATGCATATTCGTTATCTACTGCTGTGTTAACAAATTACCCACAAAATTTCCCAGCTTGAAACAACCAGCATTTATCATCTCACAGTTTCTGTGGGTCAGAAATCTAGGAGAGGCTTTGCTGGATTGTCCCTGAGCTGGGGCTGCATCATCCAAAGGCTTGACCATGGCTGGAGTTCCAAGGGGTTCGCTCACATGCCTGGCAACTAAGCTGTGGTTGTTAGCAGACCTCAGTTTCTTGCCAAGTGAACCTCTCTCTACAGGGCTGCTTGAATACCCTTCAATTATGGCACATGGCTTTCCCCGGACCAGGTGACCCAAGAAAGAGCAAGGAGGAGGCCACAATGTTTTTAATGACCCTCAAGTCTCACACATCCTTTCTGCCTTATTCCATTCATTAGGAGGGAGTCATTAAGTCCAGCCCACATTCAAGAACAGGGAATTAACTCCACCTCTTAAAAGGAAAAGTATCAAAGAATTTGTGGATATGTTTTCAAATCATCACACCACTGAAGCGGATGATGAGTTCAGTTCATGCTGAATTTGAAGTGCTGGAGACGTTCAGCTGGAAGAGTCCAGAGGGCAGATGGACATACCCCTAGGTGCTCGCTGCTGAACTTAGCGAGAACAAAGTCTACAGAAGACAGAGTTAGAAGCAAGGTTACAGAATTAAGGAGGAAATGAGAGACAAGGGAAGTCAGGCTATTCCTGAAAACTTAGGCATAAAAGGAAGTCAACAGTTGGAGGTCAGAGTAGGGGATTTGGGTGGACTTCTTTTTAATAGGTTTTTTTCTTTATAATTAATTTTTTTTATTATTTATTTTTTAATTTTTGTCTGTGTTGGGTCTTCGTTGCTGTGTGCAGGCTTTCTCTAGTTGCTGCAAGCAGGGGCTACTCTTTGTTGCGGTGCGCGGGCTTCTCGTTGCGGTGGCTTCTCTTGTTGCGGAGCATGGGCTCTAGGCACGCTGGCTTCAGTAGTTGTGGCACACGGGCTCAGTAGTTGTGGCTCACAGGCTCTAGAGTGCTGGCTCAGTAGTTGTGGTGCATGGGCTTAGTTGCTCCAAGGCATGTGGGATCTTCCCGGGCCAGGGCTCAAACCTGTGTCCCCTGCATTGGCAGGCGGATTCTTAACCACTCCGCCACCAGAGAAGTCCAGGACTTTTTTCTTAAGACAGGAAATCTTTGAGCATGTTTATAGGTAGAGGGAGAAGAAATCAGTGGAGAGGGAGAAGTCAGAGTACAAATGAGTAGGGGGTAGTTGACAAAGGTCCCATTGACTCAGCACAGAGGAGAGACCGCTTTACTTGAGAGAGAAGGAAAAGAAGAAAGAAATGGTGCTATTTAGGGTGGTCCTGTCTCCAGGACAAGTAGGTACAGAACAAAGCGTGTCGTTCAGAATGTGGATGCAGCCCCACACTGGGAAACACGCTCAAGTCAGTTTAGCTGTTCCCTGAGCCTTCCTACCTTCTCTTGTTGCTGTATGCAGACCCTTGCGACAAGCCCCTGGCCTGCTGTAGGTTTCACCGTTCTGACTTACCTGCTTTCCTGTTCCCTAAGCTCCTATCAGGCCTTTGATTGGCTGCCTATCTAAGAAGATGACCAGCTTGGCCTCGGAATCTCCTCTATGGAAAGTTCCCATCAGCAGCCCTGACAGACTTGGTATCTTGGGGGCTCTGCCTGCTCCCAGTCTGTGGCCTAATAGGATCCCAGCCTGGACCCCTAGTTGTATGGATGAGGTAGTAAAATTCCTCTGAACCGCAGTATGTCGCATTCCTCATGGCGGAACAGAAGAAACTGGTGGTGCTGATGTTTCTGCACTAGAACCTGTTTGGGTGTCTAGATTTATTACCTTTTGGTTCTACTAAAATTTTGCAGTGTTAAATACAAATGTTGTTCCCTTTCTGTTATTTATTTTATTTTTGGCTGTGTTGGGTCTTCGTTTCTGCGCAAGGGCTTTCTCTAGTTGTGGCAAGCGGGGGCCACTCTTCATCGCGGTGCGCAGGCCTCTCACTATCGCGGCCTCTCTTGTTGCAGAGCACAGGCTCCAGACGCGCAGGCTCAGTAGTTGTGGCTCACGGGCCCAGTTGTTCCGTGGCATGTGGGATCTTCCCAGACCAGGGCTCGAACCTGTGTCCCCTGCATTGGCAGGCAGATTCTCAACCACTGCGCCACCAGGGAAGCCCCCTTTCTGTTATTTTTGACCTCAGCAAAATCTGACCAAGAGTAGATGAACATTAAACTATGATGATTCATGGAAATGAATAAGCCGATACTAGCAAGTCCCCATGTTAGCAGTTACCATGGTGACCATGGGCATGAATGGCTATTTAAAGGTGCTTTCTTTGAAACATCTCATTAGGCACAAGATAGTAAACCTAATGAAATCATGGGGAAGCTTCTTATTTTTTAAATTTTAATGAAGAAGGCAATTAAGCTAGAAAGATTTTAGCTACTATTTATAAAGCAACTATTACAGATCCAACACTTTCCTAGGGTTTTTTGCTTAAATTGGCACATTTAATCCTCAAAAAGCCCCTATGAGCTACGTATTAGTTTTTACCCTCAGCGCAGTTGAGGAAACTGGGGATCAGAAAGGTTATGTAATTTGCTGAAGTTCACACAACATGTGTTAAAAAAACCTGAGATTTGTACAGAAAAAGCCCATGCTTTTTCCATTTTCCCACATTGTCTCTCTAATGAATGGTAACTAACTTAAAGTATAACTATAGTGACCTTCTACCAGATATTCACTCTCACACCACCCTGCTTAACTTTCTCCATAGAACTGATCACAACCTGAAATTTCCTTATTGCTTGCCTATCTTCCCACTGAGATGATAAACTCAACGAGAGCAGGGTCCTTGTCTGCTTCACTCCCCACCCAACCTCAGTACCTAGAACATCATCTAGCATGGAGCAGGGAATCAAGAAGTATTTGTTGAATTAATAAATGAATGAAAAAATTCCAAAGGAAAGTGAAACCAAGCAGGACCCTGCAGGGCCTACCTGGGGACAGACAACTCGCCACCTTCCGTGTCCCCTGCCTGTTGTTTGTAGAACAGCTTTGGCCTCCTAGGCCTTCCTCAAGTTCCAAAGAGCAAAGTTCATCAGAAAAGTGAGAAAATGCAGAAACAAAGGAAAAAAGTGAAGCAAGATGAAATAATAATAGTTTAGCCATAAAACAAGTCAAGGACCTTTAGTTCCTCCTCAAGGGCTATAGATAACATCCTGAGCCGTATCCTTGAGCTGTTTTGCAGATACTGAAACCCCTCCACCAGGTGGAAGAAGTTAACTGCATGCTGACCAACAGCACGTAGACCCCAGACCCACTGGAACCAGAAGGTCGATGATGTTGACTCCCGATTACCTCACCACCAACCAATCAGAGAATTGTGCACAAGCTGATCACACACCCTACAACCCTCACCCCTAACAATGTCTTTAAAAACCCTTCCCTGAGAGCCCTTGGGGGGTTCGGGTCTTTTCAGCATGAGCTGTCAGTTCTCCTTGCTTGGCCCTGTGATAAACGCTGTACTTTCCTTCACCACAACCTGAAGTCAGTAGATTGGCTTGGTGAGAGTGGGCCCAAGTTTGGTTTGGTAACAAAAGCACTAAAACAAATGCTTATATAAATATGCAGTTTTAAAAGAAAGCATTTGACAAGTCCAAGACAGAACTTAAACCATAAATTTTAAAAAGAAATACCCAAGTGCTTATTTGGGACATACTGTGCTGTATTTTTCCATGTACTATTTTCAGTAAAGCATTTAGCAAACTTGCAAGATCATGATAACAAAGATGTGCCTCTATAACTCTGAAATTGTGCCTAAAGGAAGTTCTTCTTTACCAGCTCATGCACACATTTGCCCAAAAAAATTGTAGCATTTTTTTTTTTTCCTGGAGAATATCCATGGCCAGTTTAATCAAAGGAGGATGCTTACTGAGGTGAAGTTATCAAGTATGAGCCTAAGTTAGTGTCGATATATTCCAGAACAACAACAAAAAATCCTAATTTCCTCTACCAACCCTGCAAATGCTTTTCCTATATCACTGGGGAGCCAGGGTAAGAGAATGTAGAAAAGTCCTGATTTCTATCAGCAAAATCAATTCAAAGCGAGTAAGTAAACGGATGCCCTAACAATGAAGAGCGGGTTATGTCCAGAAGAACCATCTAAAATATCTTACTGTGAGGATGCTACTAAAATCTTTCAACGTGATTTCTCTCCGAAATAATATTATTGAATTAGTATTTTTTAAAAAATATTATAAGACTAAATTTTTAAATGTTTGACACTGGTATACATCAATAAATAAACAGAGCAACAGAATCGATAAATCGAGAATTCGGTCCATACTGCATAGCACATGGAAATATAGTCAATATTTTGTAATAACCTATAAGGGAAAAGAATCTTAAAAAAAAAATATATATATATATATATATGTACATATATATATAAATACATATATGTATAACTGAATCACTTTGCTGTACACCTGAAACTAACACAACATTGTACATCAACTATACCTCAATAAAAATTAATTAATTAATTTTTAAAAAAGAATTAGGTCCAAACACACACAGGAATTTAATACATGTTAAAGCTGGTATTTCAAAGGAAAAGATGGATGGGTTCAATAAATGGTCAGCTGGACAGGCATCTGAGAGGAAAAGTGCAGTTAGACACCCTACTTTCTCCTTACCCTAAAATGACTCCAGCAATACCAAATATTTCAAAGAAAAATAAAACTAAAATAAGTAGCAGAATAAAGTGCAGGAGAATATTTACAGTCAGAATGGGGAAGGTCTTTCTATTTATAATATGAAAACTCAGAACCTAGGAAAGAAAAAAATCAGCTACATACAAACCAAATCTTTCTGCATATTTAATTAAATACAGCACAAACACAGTTAAATAAACATCACTGAATGAACTGAGAAAAAAACACTATTTACTCATATCCAGGCAAAGAGTTAATTTTCTATACATGAAAGGTGCCTACAAACCCAAGGAAAAACCACCATTAATCCAAAATAAAAATGTGCAAATGTAATTGTTCACAGAAACATACAAATGGCTCTTCAACATATAAGATGCTCAACCTCAGTTTTAAAAAAGGAAATGTTAATTAAAACTATAAATCTATTTTACCTATCAGCATGGCAAAAATTTGAAAACTCTGGTACATCACAATGTTGGTAAGAGTGTGAGGAAATCAGCACTCTTATTTTTTGCTAGAAGGATACATATTGATATCTTCTATGGAGGGCAATTTGGAATATCTATTAAATTTACAAATGCATATCTTCTTTGACAAAAGCAATTTCACTCTACGAATGTATTATATAGATTTATTCTTTCCAGGGTCGGGAACTGGGGACTAGGGAACAGTGGTGAAAGAGAAACTTCTTTTTCCCCATATCTCCTTTTGAACATGTTGAATTTTGTATACTGTCATTTGTTACTTTTTCACAAAACGCAATTTTTAAGCTGTATGTCTGTGAACTCTTATAAAAGCAGACATATTTATTTACTCTTCCCTTCAGTTAAAGTCAAAATAGAGAGGGAAATTCAGCAAGTTACAGATTTCTCTATATTAAGAGGCAGAAGCAAGGAACATCCCATTGAGGGCTCTGGTCCCCACTGAAGGAAGACACAGGAGAAAGAGGTCATCACAGAAGAGCTAATAAGATGACAGTAGGAGATGAAAACGACACAAATGGAAGAAAATGGCAGCACCATCCCATGGTAAACGTTACACAAGGAAGAGCAAGAAGTGAAACTGAAATGTTGAAAAAGTCAGGGAAATAGAAGATTCATTTGAGAAGATGGAACAGAGGAAAACAGGGGTGAAAGTGACTAGAAAGATGTTTGTTGTGGAAGATAAAAATGTGATGCACACATAATTGCTATATTGAAGAAGAGAGCAATGGGACAGGAAAGCGAATGAAAGATGTACTAGAAGAAAACTCTCCTGAAATAGAAAACGTTCACCGTATATCAAGGAAATCGGGAGACGGCAATCAAGACAGGCTCTATCCTGGCAAAGTTGACTGGTGCTCAAGGACACAGAGATAACCTACGAAAATGAAGCAGAAGTGTCAGATCACCTATAATAGGGAAACAATCTTCTCCAGCCATCTCCATGACATCAGAAGTCAGAGATGAAAGAGCCATGTCAGTGGAGTGTTGAGGAGGAGAAGGGACCCAGGAATCCTTCACCAAGTTAGAATGTCACTCATATTGAAAGGGAAAAAAGGCAATTTAAGAAAGAACTCAAGAATCTTTTAGAGGGGGAGATAAATTAGGAGTTTGGGGTTAACATAGTCACATTAATATATATAAAATAGATAAACAACAAGGACCTACTGTATAGCACAGGGAACTATATTCAATATCTTGTAATAACCTATAATGGAAAGGAATATGAAAAAGAATATAATATATATATATGTATAACTGAATCACTTTGCTGTGCACTTGAAAGTAACACAACATTTTAAATTAACTACACTTCAATTTAAAAAATAAAAGAATCTTTTAGAAAAATGTAGTCATAATCCAGCCAGTTAGAAGTTAGATGTAAATAATGTGCTCGTTGATGGAAATTTAATGCCTCTGGCGTGAAGTCCAGAGGCATAAAAAAGAGATTTATAATGTTACTATGTAAAAATTCAAAACTTTTATAGGGCACCAAACCCCATAAACAAATTCAAAAGACGAGAAACAAACCAGATTAAAAATATGTGCAACACTGCTAATATCACATAAAAATAGAAAGAGCTCTTCGAATCAATGATAAGGTAAACAGTCCAGTTGAAAAAAAGAGAAAAAAACACAGATGAAATATAAATGGTTTAAAAATATATGTGAAAGTTTGCTCACACTAATTAATAATTTTAAAATACACAGTAAAACGATGATCTGCGATATTTGCTAGACTGGCAAACATTGACAATACCAAGGCGAGAGGGTGGGGTAATATTTATTATTTGCTGAGGACACATTATGTGTAAGGAATTATTCTGGGTGCTGGAGATACAAATATGAATAAAATAGAAACAATGTTCCTGTCCACACTGAAGTTATATTTTTAGGGGGTAAATAGGGGAGGGGGAATTTACATAATTATTTAAATGCAATTCTGACATGTGGTACAGAAGAGAAATACAGGGTGCTTTGAGAGTGTAGGAAAGGGAAGATCTGCTTTAGTTTGGGGTTGGGGGGTGCCTTCTTAGCCACTGTAAATTGATCAGCTCTTTAGGATAACAATTGGCAAAATCTTAAATAGACACAACTTTTTTTTTTAAGTCTAGTTGATTTACAATATTGTGTTAATTTCTGCTGTACAGCAAAATGACTCAGTTATACACATATATACATTCTTTTTTATATTCTCTTCTATTATGGTTTATCCCAGGATATTGAATATAGTTCCTTGTGGTCTACAGTAGGACCTTGTTGTTTATCTATTTTATGTATAGTAGTGTGTATCTGTTAATCCCAACCTCCTAATTTATCCCTCCCACCTCCACCTTTGGTAACCGTAAGTTTGTTTTCTATGTCTGTGAGTCTATTTCTGTTTTGTAAGTAAGTTCATCTGTATCATTTTTCTAGATTCCACATATGAGTGATATCATATGATATTTGCCTTTCTCTTTCTGATTTACTTCACTTAGTATAATCATCTCTACTCCTAGATATCATTTCTACCAAAATACATAACTAGGCAAAGATACACACACAATAATGTTACTGAAGCATTGTTTATAACAGGAAAAAGATGAGAAATAATCCAAATGTCCATCATCAGGATATTGCCTATACGAGAGTACATACACAGAATTCAATCATCAAAAAGAAGCATAAAGATATCCACATATTGACATACGAAGATGTGTGTTATGTGAAAACAAAACCAACTAGCAGTACAGTGTGATTATGTTAATATGAGCAGATTCCTGAAAACAAATATAGATTATGTGTTCCAGTGCACGCACAGGAAATGTCTGGAAGAATAGAAACAAAACAGCTGGGGGAACATTAGGAATTTTCCCTAAGTCGTATATCTGTATTGTTTGCAATTTTTACACCAAACAAGAATTACTTTTTGAAAAAAAAGAGATTAAATTCAGGAAACAAAACATTTCTTTAAACCTATTGGTCTTAAGCATCGCCAACTTTTCTTGTATTTTGATATCTAAGACACACAGAGACACACATGGAATGCCTCTAACTCTGTCAGTGATGATGGAATAAAAGTATTCTTCCTGATCATAAAAAAATAACATACACACCCTTTGCTTGATAAATACTGTGTTTAATATTTTAGTCTTTCCTTTTAGGTTCTGTCCCTTCAGTCAACATGCAGGTTACAAATAACGTCACTTTACATGTGCCTTCTGCCAAAACCCACCTAAAGTCAACCAAAAAAACTATAAGCTTACAGTCCTTTATCATTACAGTCTCAAAGTTAGACTTGGTCTGCAACCACCCTGTCATTTGGAACACTTTTTAAAATGCCACACTACAGCTCCTTTAAAGAAAAAAAAAACCCTAGCATATGGTGGTAGGCATCCTTTGTTGCTACTTATAATGACTAAGTCCTGCACTTTTAATACAGCTTTCATTTAATTACTACACATCAAAGGGTTTTATAGGTTTTTCTCATTACACCTTAATTAAATTTGTTTAGGATACCCGTCACACTCTTTTCCAGAAGAAAATGAGGAAAAGAAATTGAGCAACTTACAAAATAATATTGAGGGAGATTAGGTGGAAGTATAGATAAAACAAGTTTGGTCACGATTTAATCATTGTTGAAGCCAGGTCATGGGTACATGAATATTTATCATATGAGGCTGTATATTTTTGTGAATGTTTGAAATTTTCTACAATAAAAGTTAAAAGAAAAAAAAAAAGGAAATTGAGCAACTGACTTAAAAGTCACAAAGCAATACAGAAGGAGTACCTGGCAGCAAAAGAAAAACCCTAGTTCACTTACCCAGAGGCTGGACACCAGTGGTGCACTGTTACCTGTAGGGTGAGCTATGAAGCTCTGGAAGTCACCTTCAGCAATGAATGATTCATTCCAAGTGAGTCATGTCCCACTGCCTTACCTGTAAGACCAGCCTCAGATCTTATTATAGCCATGGTAGCATGCGGAAGCCAATAAAATGTCTGCCATCCTGCAGAGAACTTGTTGCCCGCTTTAGAAGAAATACTAGAGGAAGTTCTTCAAGGTAAAAGCAAGTGGCCCCAGAAGGAAATTCAAATTCACACGCAAAAAAATCAAAGAGCACCAGTGAAGGTAATTATGTAATTATAAATGAGAGTAAAAACACAGGTTTTATTCTCCTCTGAATTGATTTTTTTCATTATGTAAAATATGCATATAATGTATTGTTGGACCTGTAACATATAGAAATATATGTGTAATATATTTGCCAACAGCTACACAAAGGAGATGGGTTGGAACAAATCTATATTGGGCTAAAGAAATCACTGTAGATGGTTAAGATGATAATTATAACAATGTATGGTCAGGTTTGCAATATTAATAGATATAATCTGTAATACCACAAACGGGGAGCAAAGGAAATAGAGCTATATAGCAATAACATTTCTATAACTCACTGGAATTAAGTTCGTATAAATCTGTAGTAGATTCTGATAAGATATACATGGTATACCCTACAGCGACAACAAAGAGCATAACTCAGATATGGTGGGGGGGAAAAAATCACTAAAGGAAATAAAAGGTTTGTATTCGTTTCCTAGGTCTACAGGAATAAATTACCACAAATTAAGTGGCTTAAAACAACAGAAATGTCTTCTCTCCCAGTTCTGGAGTCTAGAAGTCTGAAATCAAGGTGTCTCCTCCCTCTGAAGACTCTAGGAAAGAACCTTTCCTTGTGTCTTCCAGGTGCTGCTGGGTCAAAGCGATCCTAGGTGTTCCTCAGCTTGTAGCTGCATCTCTGCTGACTTTGGGTGGACTGCTTTCTGTGTGCCTCTGTGTGTCCTCTTCTCTTCTCATAAGGACACCAGTCATTTGGATTTAGGGCCCACCCTAAATACCGGATGATATCATCTCAGGATCCCCAACTAGTTACATCTACAAAGACCCTATTTCCAAATAAGGTCATATTCTGAGGTTCTAAGTGAATGTGAAGTAGGGGGGAGACTATTCAGCCCACTGAAATGTTATATTAGAGAGCACTCAATGCAAAAGAAAGCAATGAAGGGATAACAGAAACAACTATACTGGTGACAGTGAAGAGGCTGAATTAGTAATTTAAAAAACTACCCTCTCAGCTCCGTGCTTTGCGATGACCTAGAGAGGTGGGATAGGGAGGATGGGAGGGAGGCTCAAGAGGGAGGGGATATGGGGACATATGTATGCATATGGCTGATTCACTCTGTTGTACAACAGAAACTAACACAGTATTGTGAAGCAATTATCAATAAAGATCTACTAAAAAAAAAAAAAACTAGCCACAAAGAAAAGCCCAGGCCCAGAAGACTTCAATGTTGAATTCTACTAAACATTTAAATAATAATTAATATCAATTCTTCACAAACTGTTCCAAAAACAGAGAGGAAGGAACACTTTCCAACTCATTTCATGACAACAATATTTTCCTGATACCAAAACCAGATAAAGACATCACCAGAAAACTACAGACCAGTATCTCCTCTGAATATGGATATAAAAATCCTCAACGAAATACTAGTAAACCAAATCCGGCAACATATAAAAAAAATTGCATACCATGACCAAACGGAACTTATCTGAGGAATGCAAGGTTGGTTTAACATCCAAAAATCAATTAATAGAATAAATAGAATAAATAAAAATCACACAATCATCTCAATAGACATAGAAAAAGCATGTGACAAAATCCAACGCCCTTTCCTGATAAAAAAACCCTCAACAAGCTAGGAATAAAAGGGAACTTCCTCAACCTGAAGAAAGGCGTCTACTAAAAACCCACAGGCAACATCATTCTTAACAGTGAAACACTGGATGCTTTTTCCCCCTAAGATCAGGAATACAAGGATGTCTTCTCTGCCACTTCTAGTGAAATTGTACTGGAGCTTCTGGTCAGGGCAATTAGACAAGAAAAAGAATAGGCAGCCAACAAAGTGTGCTTCATCGAGCAAATTACCACTGTGAGTACCTGAAGCTTAACCCCACCAGGCAACTCTGGGCGTCAGCATATACAATACGCTCCTTGGCGTTGTCCCAAAGTGGGGGGAGGTGCAGGGAGCTGGGGTAGTTATACACCAACTCCATCACCTTTGGCTGAGGGTTTCTGGGGAGTTGGGAGGGTGTTAATTCCCTGGCACTTCCACTCTGTTGTTCTGGGCAGCAAAGCGGGCACCTGTGGGCACCAGAAAGCCCGGGGCAAAGACACGCGAGTGCTAATCACTGGGAGTCAGGCCAACGTTCACCGAAGCGGTGAAAAGAAGGGGATACGGACAGGGTACCTATGCTTCTGCTACCCATCCTAACCTGGGCATCCAAGTTCCTCTTGGATTCCCCATCATGGCCGGTATCCAAGCCAAAAAAAGGTGTCAAAACGAGCTCTTCCTGCACTTCCACCCCCACACCCAGGACCCTGAGGGTTCCAGGCCCTCTCTTGTCATCCCCACTGCGAAAGCCTTGGCTCACACACCATCGAGGTTCCCAACTGGCTCCCCTACACTCAGCAGCCTCTTCCTCTTCTTGACAATCCTCTAAAACGTGGCCCATGTGAATGTTCTAAAATGCACATCTATTTACCCACCGTGTTACCACCAAACTTCAGTGGTTCTTATAAGATACCTAGAGTAGTCAAATTCACAGGGACAGAAAGTAGAAGAGTGGTTACCAGGGGCTGAGGAAAGGAAAATGAAGAGTTGGTGTTTCATGGGGACAGAATTTTAGTTTAGGAAGATGAAAAAGTTTGGAGATGGAAGGTGGTGATGGTTGCACAACAATGTGCATGTACTTCATGCCGCGGAGCTGTACGCTGAAAATGGTTAAGAAGATAAATTTTATGTTATGTATATGTTACCACAATAAAAGTTTTTAATGTTTCAATGGTTCCCACTGCCTAAGGAATAAGGTCCAAGTATCCTACTTTACACATCAGCCCCATCCCCCAGCCTTTGCCCATCCCTCAGCCTCACCTCCAACCATGTCAGCTCTGAGCCTCCCCTCCCAGAGCTTCCCTACATGCAGTTTCCAGAGCACATCTTGCTCGTCCAGGCCCGTTTGCCTTTGCACTTTCTCGCTTCTCTTCCTGGAGCGCCTTTCCCACCCCTGTCTACAAGCAATTTCTCTTCCTTCCTCAAAACGCATTCATTCATTTGTTCAACAAGTATGTACTGGGTCCTTGATTCCTGACTTAGGAAACAGACAGTGGTGAGGAAGACAGTGGGGGCCAGTAGTTTGAAGCACGAGTGTACATGGGGTCCTTGGGAAGCACCCCAGAGGAGGGTCCGGCCTCACCTGGGAAACTCAAGAGTCAAAGCTTGACCACCTTCTCCTTAGGGAACCCTCAGACACAGCGAGTCTCTCTCTTCTTGATGCTACTTCTGAGCCCTGATATTCCTTTAATTCCTGCACACGCCACACTGTTTACACTCATTTTATAAGCTTCTGGATAAGTCATGATTCTCTAGGTTGCAAGTGACATGAAACTAATCTGAACTAGCTTCACAGAGAAAGAGGGAGGGATGACCTGCTTCCGTACATAAACAGTGGAAAGCGCAGGGGTGGATGCGGCCCAAGGAACAACTGGATCCGGGGACACCCACTCTCCACGTCTTTTGCGAGTTGCCTTCGCTCTCTCAGTGGGGGATGGGTTCAGGCAGCACCAGGTTCCTTCGCTTAACTAACTGTGCAGATACCACAGTCTGTCGATTCTAAGACACACATTTTAACATCCCTGAAGTCTGCATATGCCGCCTACGGTAGCCATTGGCCGGTCGGTACTGCTCGGCCGGTTACAGGATAAGCTCCCTGCAAAAGCGCAGTGACTCGGCTTCCATTCCAGGTGGCCTCACAGATGACCGCAGTCCTACAGTATCTCAGCCTGCACACCAAGACGGGCAATCGAAGGAGCGGTGAGTCCTGGTTGCCTTATCAACACGTTCTGCTGATCCCTTCAGGGGAGACAAGGAAGGGCCAGCATCAAATTTGAAGAATGGGTGTCACAAGCTCAAAAGAAAATCCTGAAGACAAGTGAGGAACCGTTTTACAACCACACGTTACCAGGGGTCCTGATGGCAGAGGGGATGTCATCTGCAAAAAGTCACAGACAAATGACCTGGAGTCAAAGTGACTCAGAAGACGAGGTTTTAGAAATGCCCTAAGCAGTTCACTTCATTTACACTTTCCTTTCTGTATACAAACAAGAACGCTGTAGAACATGAATTGATGTCTTAAATACGTCTAAAAGACCTTTTAATAAGCCTAAAATAAAAAGTGCACATAATAAAAAACATTACAGACTTCCCTGGTGGCGCAGTCGTTGAGAGTCTGCCTGCTAATGCAGGGGACACGGGTTCGAGCCCTGGTCTGGGACGATCCCACATGCCGCGGAGCAACTAGGCCCGTGAGCCACAACTACTGAGCCTGCGCGTCTGGAGCCTGTGCTCCGCAACAAGAGAGGCCGCGACAGTGAGAGGCCCGCGCACCACGATGGAGAGTGGCCCCCGCTTGCCACAACTAGATAAAGCCCTCGCACAGAAACGAAGACCCAACACAGCCAAAAATAAATAAATAAATAAATTTTTAAAAATTTAACAAAAAACCTTTAAAAAAAATTTACATCACCGTTTAATTGACAGTATTTTTTTTTTCTTTTTTAGTGGAACACAAAATAATTGTTTGAAAATGGATGGCATCTTAGATTTTATGAAATGATGTTGACTGGCACTCACTATGCACTGGAGACACACACTGAACCAAACAAAGACCAAGCTCATAAATTTAAAAAGGAAAAATCAAAAACGCCCAAAGACCAACCTCCCGCAGAGCTCACGCATCCTATGACCCCCGAGAGCAAAGGGGGCTCTGGCCCCACCAGCTCCATCTCCAGCAACTCAAAAGAAAGGGATTAACCTGGTTTGGAGACATGATTATCCTTGGAAAAGTCTCTGTGAACAAGGAGTGTGAAGTCCTATGATGGTCTCAGTCTGGGTCACGGCCAATGCTTGTGCCCGAGGTGAGGTCTACTTCCGGGAAGAAGGCAGGAAGGAGCATTGGACAGACAAAAATCAGAGTCGTTTTAATGTCTGTTTGTCCTATAAGATTGTGGGCACCCAGAAGCAGGGTTCTTGTCTACATTGGGCAGGGTCCAATCAGGAAAACAGAATTCAAGAGCGGTAGCTCAGTAGAGGGAACCTAATATGGGAACTGGCCACAAGGTCTGGGGAAGGGCTAAAATGCCAAGTCGGGTGGCGAGCCGACCCAGAGATTCCCAACAGCGGGACCCCTCCAACATGTTTAATGAGGCTGGAGGGACAAGGGAAGGAGGTGGGACAAAGGCCAGAGGCCACCGTCACTCAGCTGGAGCTGGAACCACCCCTGAGACACTGTCCAAGGCAGCAAACGGGGGAGAAATCCCCTGGCTTCCACCCTCCTCTCACCTCCCCGCCTCCTACTCACACCCTTAGCCGGCGGCAGAGGCCAGGGGAGCAGCGGGAACCAGCCTGAGGGCGAAAAGGCAAGTGACCAGCATCATCTAACTTAGCTCCGTATGTGCAGTGCCCACCACAGGACCAGGCTCCAACAGAAGGAAATCAGCTAAGTATTGAGAGAGGCTAAGAATTACAACTGAAATGCACGATGAGAGGTCTGAATAGTGTTCCCTGCACCAGGGAGAAGAGAATAACTTATTCCACACCGAGGACACAGGAAAGGGTCACAAAGGACATGAAGAAGGAAAACGTAAAGAAATGAAGAGCAGAGGTGTGCCAGAGAAACAAAAAGGCGAGGAAGTTAGGCAGGGAGACCGCACACCTGAAGGCAGGGCAGTGAAAGCTTTTCAAGGAAGCACAATGTTCAGCGTCAAATTCCATGAAGTGCTTTTTCAGTTTCTCTCAAGGTGATTACACAGCTTTCCGCTTTTATTACTTACACAATAAATTAAACTAACTTATGTCCTAATATCAAAGCATTCTTCAATTCCCAGAATAAAACTTACTTGGAAAAATGTACTCCTCTTTAAATTCTGCTGAATTCATTTTGTTATTTTATTTAGGATATTTGCATACATCCATATGTAAGCTTGGTCTACACTTTACTTTTGTGGGCTTGCACTGTACTCCATCAGGGTTATTTTATTTTATTTTTTTTTTAATATTTATTTATTTAATGGCTGTGTTGGGTCTTTGTTTCTGTGCGAGGGCTTTCTCTAGTTGTGGCAAGTGGAGGCCACTCTTCATCGCGGTGCGCGGGCCTCTCACTATCGCGGCCTCTCTTGTTGCGGAGCACAGGCTCCAGACGCGCAGGCTCAGTAGCTGTGGCTCAGGGGCCTAGTTGCTCCGCGGCATGTGGGATCTTCCCAGACCAGGGCTCGAACCCGTGTGCCCTGCATTGGTAGGCAGATTCTCAACCACTGCGCCACCAGGGAAGCCCCATCAGGGTTATTTTAAGTTTGTGAAATTAACGTTCTGTGTTTTCTTATTTTCTGACACACCATCAACCTTTGATAATTCAAGCACACATAACTGTGTGTGTGGGATTTTTACCCAGTCTCTGTCTTGTCATTCCTGCTTCCCACTTTTCGGCTGGTTACCAGCCCTACTACGTCCACCCTGAGTCCCGCTCCTTGCCACCACAAAACCCACATCTATGCTTCCCAGCTATGCTGAGCAAAACTCTCGCCTCTTGGATTTGTAGATGAAGTACAAAAAGGCCCTGCCCCTGTCTTGCCTAATTCCTCTTCCCGCTCATTTCTGATGCCTCCTTCTTACAGAAAGTCTTCCCTGATATGCCCTACCCTAAACCCCAATGCCCGATCTGGGCTCACCCAGTCCTGGCCTGTTATCCTCCCTTGTCTGTCTCCCCACCCAGACCTCGAGCTTAAAGACTGAACTTGTGCCTCATCCATCACTATAATCTCAGCACTGGCACATAGTAGGTACCTGCTATGTAGTGATTAGGTGAATGTTATAACCGTGCACCTTAGAAAAAACAGAAGGAAGAAAACATTAAGTGAGCAAACAATAGTCTGTGGGTCAAGTCTGGACCGAACAAATGGACCACATTTATTCACATACTGTCTACGGCTACGTCTGAGCCATCAGGGCAGGAGCAGAGTGGCTGTGAGAGCATGTATGACCCCGAAAAGCCTAAAATATTTTCTATCTGGCTCTTTACAGAACAAGGTTTTAGACCCCTGGTTTGGAGCCTCCACTCATATGTGGACTCCACTAAGCCATGGACTTTCTTTTTTTTTAATGCATCAAAACAACAGGGCTGGGCTTCCCTGGTGGCGCAGTGGTTGAGAATCTGCCTGCCAATGTCAGGGGACACGGGTTCGAGCCCTGGTCTGGGAAGATCCCGCATGCCACGGAGCGACTAGGCCCGTGAGCCACAACTGCTGAGCCTGCGCGTCTGGAGCCCGTGCTCCGCAACAAGAGAGGCCGCGATAGTGAGAGGCCCGCGCACCGCGATGAAGAATGGCACCCGCTTGCCGCAGCTGGAGAAAGCCCTCGCACAGAAACGAAGACCCAACACAGCTAAAAATAAATAAATAAATAAATAAATTTAAAAAAAAAAAAAAAAAAAAAAAAAAAAAAAAAAAAACAACAGGGCTTCCCTGGTGGCGCAGTGGTTGAGAATCTGCCTGCCAATGCAGGGGACGCGGGTTCGAGCCCTGGTCTGGGAAGATCCCACATGCCGCGGAGCAACTAGGCCCGTGGGCCACAATTACTGAGCCTGCGCGTCTAGATCCTGTGCTCCGCAACAAGAGAGGCCGCGATGGTGAGAGGCCCGCGCACCGCGATGAAGAGTGGCCCCCACTTGCCACAACTAGAGAAAGCCCTCACACAGAAATGAAGACCCAACACAGCCATAAATAAATAAATAAATAAATAAAAACAAGCAACAACCCAGGAAAGGTTGAAAAGAACGAGTTACTACTGCTGAAAGATGGTGGGCAGTGCAATAGGTTTCCTGTTCCTACATTGACACTCGTTGGACGTCGTGAAGACGGCAACCACACTGTGCTCCCAGCTCCACGCCCACTTCACCCTCTTATCGAGTTCACTTAACACCCTCATGCACCCTCACTACCACCACGCTTGTTTATTTCAAGGTGTCGCTCCACACACAGCAGGGGCTGGTCATGAGCTCAAAAGACCACACGACCGAGAGGTCACAAGAACGAATGAGGCGAGCCAGGTGGGGGACAGCCCACCACTCGGTTACCCTAGCCAACATCGAAGCACGACTGATTCAACAGAGGCTAGAAATCTGGATTTTTACGTGGAAAAATGTCTTGATTATTAAAATGTTGTCAATCAACAAACATAGGCATTTTTCTTGGGATCTGGGGGCAAATTTTTTTTTTTGAAGTACAGTTGAATGTTGTGTTAATTCTGTACAGCAAAGTGACTCAGTTATACATAAATATATATATTCTTTTTCATATTCTTTTCCATGATGGTTTATCACAGGATATTGAATATAGTTCCCTGTGCTATACAGTAGGACCTCATTGTTTATCCGTCCTATATATAACAGTTTGCCTCTGCTTATCCCAAACTCCCAATCCTTCCCTCCTCTACTCCCCAAATTGGTTATTGGATTACAGAATTAAGGATTTCTACTCAACAAAGATACCAACAACAAAGTGAATGGACACATTACATATCAGGAGAAACCATTTGCATCATCTAAAAATCAACAAGTGGCTAATGTCTAAAATATTCTAGTCAGAAATCCCAGTCGAAAACTGGGTTCGCGGGACTTCCCTGGTGGCGCAGTGGTTGAGAGTCTGCCTGCCAATGCAGGGGACATGGGTTCGAGCCCTGGTCAGGGAAGATCCCACATGCCGCGGAGCAACTAAGCCTGTGCACCACAACTACCGAGCCTGCGCTCTAGAGCCCGCAAGCCACAACTACTGAGCCCACGCACCACAACTACTGAAGCCCGCGTGCCTAGAGCCCATGCTCCGCAACAAGAAGAAGCCACCACAATGAGAAGCCCGGGCACCACAACGAAGAGTAGCCCCCGCTCGCCGCAACTACAGAAAGCCCACACGCAGCAACGAAGACCCAATGTAGCCAAATAAATAAATAAATTTAAAAGAAAAAAAAGAAAGAAAGAAAAATGGGGAAAGAGCAGGAACAGGCAACTTATGTTACAGGAAATGCAACAAGGCAGCAAGCATATATAAAGATATTCTCAAACTCGGTCGGTAGTAACCAGAGAAATGTAAATAAAAAGAGTAAGGCTGCTAAAAATTAGAAAGCTGGACAACGCCAAGTGTTTGCAGAGATAAAGATCTTTGGAATCCTGTGCATTGCTGGGGGGAGGGGGGAATGTAGGATGGTGCAGCCTCTTTCAAGAGCAACCGGTGGTACTCGGTTCTATTAAGTATAGGCACACGTTATGAGCAGGCAGTTCTGCTCCTGGCCTGAATCCCAGAGAGATGCTCCCAGAAGTCCATATGGGACAAGTACAAGAGGTTCATTCAGCATTGTTTGTAGTGTCTGGGCATAGGAATCAATGTGGGCGTCCATCACCAGGAGAGAGATAGGCAGGATGTGGTGGATACACAAACCAGATAGTCACCATAGCAACAGGGATGAGTCATAGAAACATGGCAGTGAGTGATAACACTAGGAAGAGCTATAAGGTGACACCATTTATGTAAATTAAAACTACTTGCACACATAGCCTGAATGGGAGGGGAGTTTGTGGGAGAATGGATACATGCACATGTATGGCTGAGTCCCTTTGCTGTGCACCTGGAACTATCACAACATCGTTAATCGACTACACTCCAATATAAAATAAAAAGTTAAAAATAAATAAAGAAAAAAGAAAAAAATACATGCACACAAATTTTAAAAAATATGAAAAAACATGCACACAAAACAGTACACATTCTTAGGAATACATACAACAAGACATGGAAATATTTGGTAGGGAAGCGACTTTCATTCAAATGCAAATATTTTGGGAAGATGTAAGCACATTATCTAATGAAGTCAAGATAATGAATAAATTGACAGTTACATTTGGGCCATACAACTACAAATAAAACCACAATTGACGCTAAAAAAAAAAAAAGAATACATACAACAAAAGCATATGTATTAAACACATTAGAATAGTCGGCTATGGGGGGAAGAGAATGAGAGAGTGGGGTACACAGAAGAAGAAGGAATGAATTATAAATGAACCAACAAAAGCATGAACAATCACACAAAACAAGAGAGGGGCTTGGACGGACCAACGATGATGAAGTGCTAAGAATGAGCATGAGATTAATTCAATTCCCCACACCTGAGGTCTAAAACCATGGGGAGAGGGAGGAATGAGGTCTACAACTAGACACAGCCCGTAGAGTCAGAAAAGATTTGACAGTCTAAGTCCACACGCAGGTTCAATGACCTCAAAAAGCCTTTCCAGCGAAGACATTTCATTATACCATCTGCTGCTTGGGAAGACAGAACTCAGACAACGCAGGCTGTTAATGTCAGCTTGGAGCTTTACATCACCATCCTCAGCACAGAACACACGTCAGCAACGTGGTGAGCAGGGAATAGGATGAAGAAGAGACAGCCTCCTGTGTCCTTGTAGCTGAGACAGGCTGGGACCTGGGACCCTTTGCTGCAGTGCTGCAGTGCTTGCCCCTGGACACACCTCTCCTGGAGCAACAAAATACAAAGAAACTGTATGGGACTAAAAATAACTGCACGAATGCTCAGTTGGGGCAAATTCTGGACGCCAAAGATACAAAGAGACCAAAAAACCCACCTCCACTTTCGAAGAGCCTGGAGCGAAAACACGGTGTCGGGAGCAAAAGCAGGGTACTGCGCATGCCCCCTGCACACAACACCACCAGAGGGGTGGGCAAAACAGCTAAGTCACCCCTCTGGCCCGTCACCTGGACACACCCCTACCCTCACCCCATATAAGGAACAAGCTCGCCCCGCCTCAGGGAGCAAGCAAGCAAGGGAACCTGTTGTTTGTTCTAGCTTCCCCCGTCTGCAGCAGGGGCCCCAATAAAGCCTGGCCTGAATTTCTCATCTGGCCTCTGGTCAATTTCTATTAATTAAGGAGGCCAAGAACCCTGGTCGGCAACACAGCTGTTCCTTCAAGCGGCGCTAACAGGGACCAACGTAAGCAGTCACCCTGGCAGGGAGGCTCTGGGTCCATAGCTACATGTGATTTGCTGTTTGATCCTCAGGGAATTCTCAATCTTGTGGGAGATTAAACTTAGACACAAAGTGAAGCAACAAAAGCCACTGAACACAGCCACGGAAGAGAAGTAAGAGATGAAATGCCCCATGAGCAGAGCCAGGGCCAGAGTTTGGGCAGCAGAGCGTGCCATGGACGGGGTGACCAGAATGGACCATGGAAAAGGTATGCATGACACTGGGGACTGCCATGTTCACGATGAGCCACCAGTTGCCCTGCAGTGACCAAAGACCAACAAGAGAACCAATAATTTAACAGTCACCCCATGCTCTGCCCCTCAGGGCTGCTTGGCACATGCCATACTTTGGCTTCTTCCAAAGTCAGGAAACAGTTCTTTACCCATCACTGCATCTTAATACTCAAAAAATGCTGCTCTCTCCAGAGAGAGGGCAAAAAGCACTTGGTAAGCTGGATGGGAGAAGTCAGTTCCAGGTATGGTATCCATCTTTTTCTGTGGAAAACAGGAGGCACACTTTACAAAAAAGGGTTAACAGAGCAGGCCTGAGACGGCTCTTCTGAAAAAAGGTCTGCTTGCCGGGTTGGCCCTTGGCTGGCATCTGGGAACTCGGATTTTACTTCCTGACATTTGTAGGACTGATAAGAGAGGCTCTTATTACTCCTAAATTGTTTGTGCAAACACGGTGGTTTATGCTGAACACCTGCTTTCCTTCCGGGAGTCTGGAGTTTGGATAGGTGCTAGGCCGAGGACGCCCGTGTGACCAGCCCCCAGAGAAGGACCCTGGTGCCGAGTCTCTGGAGAGCTTCCTGGTGGACAGCGCCTCACCTGTGTTCTCACAACTCGTCACCGTGTGACTCAGCCAGGAGAGGACTTTTGGAAGCCTGTGCCTGGTCCCCTGGACTTGACCCCATGGGGCTTTTCCCTTTGCTGATCTCGCTTTGTATCCTTTCACTGTGATAAACCGCAGCCATGAAGATGACAATGTGTTGAGTCCCATGAGACCTCCTAGGGAATCACTAAATCTGGGGGTGGTCTAGTGGACCCCTGACACAGAAATAAATTGAAGATAAAAGAAATATTGGAGGGCTTCCCTGGTGGCGCAGTGGTTGAGAATCTGCCTGCCAATGCAGGGGACACGGGTTCGAGCCCTGGTCTGGGAAGATCCCACATGCCGCAGAGCAACTAAGCCCGTGTGCCACAACTACTGAGCCTGCGCGTCTGGAGCCTGTGCTCCGCAACAAGAGAGGCCGCGATAGTGAGAGGCCCGCGCACCGCGATGAAGAGCGGCCCCCGCTTGCTGCAACTAGAGAAAGCCCTCGCACAGAAACGAAGACCCAACACAGCCATAAATAAATAAATAAATAAATAAACCCAAAGTTTAAAAAAAAAAAAAAAAAGAAATTAAGAAATATTGGAGATCGGACCAAGAAAGTGAACTAAACACATACTTCTGCCTTCCAGGTACCCTAAAATTCTTTGGAACAACAGAAATATTTTTAAACCACTAAATCAATAAGAGACCTGGAAAACAAGAAACAGGGCCACTGGCCAACTAAAGCATCTAAGACACTTCTGAAAGGTGGAGAGTTCTCAGGATCAGACTGCCTAAGTGAACCCCAGCCCAGCACAAGCCTGGGAGGAGGCCGTCATGCAGGGGGCAAATGGCAACAGGTTTCAGGCTCCAAATCAGCAGAGAGAAAGAGGGGCAGGGATGGGATCTGACCAGGAGATGAACCGGGGCGCAGCGGCTGGGATGGCCAGGGCCCCGGATGCTTCCACACACACACTGAGCGGTCACAACATGAGCCCCTCCCCGGAGCCACACACGCCACCCAGCAGCGCGTCACAGCTCGCCAGCAGTCACCAGGGGCAGCAAAGAGATAGGGAAACAGGAGTCCTCACACTCAAAGAAAGGCACCCCACGTGTTTACTCAGCGTCATGAAAATGGGGACACCAAGCCAACAGGAGAACATATACCAGAAGAAGGAGATAATAAAGCACGTAGAAGAAATTATTAAATGTCCTTGGAAAGACTGAGGGGAGACTCTATCTGCAAAAGCAAGAGCCAGCTGATGGGTGAAGATCTCTACTGCACGTTGTGAGATTAAAAAGCAGGGTCAAGAGAATCCCCTGGCGGTCCAGTGGTTAGGGCTCGGCGCTCTCATTGCTGGGGCCCAGGTTCGATACCTGGTCTGGGAACTAAGATCCCGCAAGCCATGGGGTGCGGCCAAAAAACAAAAAAGCAGGTCCAAGGGTAGTACTATTTGTGCAAAAGAAAAAGTAGGAATCAGGAATCTAATTCATATTTGCTTATATTTACATAAAGAGACTCTGGAGGGATACGTAAGAAACTAATAACAATGGTTACCCACTTGTGGGGTGAGGGAGAACTGGGTAGGGGCGGATAGGGTGATGGGGAGACCTTTTAATACAGCATAATTTTTGAACACTGAATATCTTATCTATTACAAACATTAAATTTAAAAAAGTAGAAACCTTGAAAATTAAATATATGATAAACAATACTTAAAACACTCAACAGATCGGCTAAAGAGTTGACTGGACAAAGCTAAACACTAGATTAGGGAAATCTCCCAGAATACTGTCCACAGAGATAAAGAGACATAACATTTGAGAGAAAAGTCAAGAAACTTGAAAGATAAATTAATTAAAGATAAATTCTAATACCCCATTTAGCAGTAATTCCAGAAGCAGAAAATAAAGAGAATGGAGGACATGAGGAACTCCTCAAACTTCCCCAGGGCCAAATAAATGGATTAATCTATAGAATGAAAGGGACCACAGAGAACCGAGCAGGAAGAACAAGAGAAATCCACCCCTAGACAAACAGTGCTGAAATTTTAGAACACTAGAGAAAAAGAAAAAATTGTAGAGCTTCAGAGAAATAAACAGTTTAACTACAAAGAAATAGGAATCAGGCGGCATAGACTTATCAACCACATTAGATGCCATGCCAGCAGGTAATGGAGAATTATCTTCAAAATTCAGAAATTTTTTAACCTAGAATCTTATACCTAGTCAAGAGTATTCACGTGGAACAGCAAAATTTAGAAATATTTTTTAGGGCTTCCCTGGTGGCGCAGTGGTTGAGAATCTGCCTGCCAATGCAGGGGACAAGGGTTCAAGCCCTGGTCTGGGAAGATCCCACATGCCGCGGAGCAGCTGGGCCCATGAGCCACAACTACTGAGCCTGCGCGTCTGGAGCCCGTGCTCCGCAACGAGAGGCCGCGACAGTGAGAGGCCCACGCACCGCGATGAAGAGTAGACCCCGCTCGCTGGAACTGGAGAAAGCCCTGGCACAGAAACGAAGACCCAACACACCCCAAAATAAATAAATTTAAAAAAAAACCTTTTTTAAAAAATTTTAAAAATATATATTTTTTAAACATGTGAAGGCTCAGAAAGTTTACCACCCATAGAATCTCTGGGGGAAAAAATTTACTTAAGGACTCATTCAATCGAAACAAATAATGAATCCAAAAAGGAGGAAAACAGGAGATAAAACAATCAATGATGAGCAAATAATCAGTAAAACTTATGACTGCTGATGCATAAAGTACAAAACCCCCAAAAATCTCATATATGCAGATTATCTTTAAACATCAAGAGAAAAAAATGTTTAGATATGTGTGAAAACTTAAGGATACCAAAAGAGCTCAATTTCATCTGTCATCAGGGAAATCCAAGTTAAAACCACAATGTGATACCCACCAGAATGACTAAAATAAAAAAGAAATTACCAGGAGTTGGCAAGGATGTGTGGTGACCACGTATGCTTCTTGGGTACATAAGTTGATGCAACCGCTGTTGAAAACTGTTTGGCAGTATCTACAAAAACTGAGCATATGCACACCCTATGACCAAGCAATTCCACTTCTAGACATATACTCAACAGAAGTGCACACAGCCCGTTTGCTTAGGGCTGGCCTGTAAATGTATATAATATTGCAAAAACTAATAGAACTAGGAATCATAGTGGAAGTCTTTAACACAACTCTCAGAATCAATAGGTCAAACAGAAAAAATAAGTGTACAGACAATATTAGTTATAATTAATAAATTTGAGATGAACATATAACTTTGTACAGGGAAAAGTCACTAAAACCGACAGTTTGTTAGACTACAAATTAATTTGTTTTTCATCTTTCAGCAATATAGCAGAATTGAAGTCCCGAGACCTTCCAGCTACAAAGTATCTTTTAAAAATACTAGAAAAAATATATATATATTATATATATATATAAAACTTTGGAATCAATAGGTTAGAGAAACCTGGTGAAGTCAAAATTCAAAAATGTGGACAAAATTAAAGGAATTTTCAGATATTATAAAAACAGAAAAATGTGTTATCACTGATGGAACTTCTAAAGAATGTAGTTCAGGGAGAAGGAAAGTGATCCAAAGAAGAGTATCTGTGATCGAGAAGGAATGAAGAGTGAAGACAATGGTAAACAGGTAGATAAGTTTAATATTAACCTAGAAAATAATAATAATAATAACAGCAATAATGTCTGATTTGAAGGGTTAAATTAAAAATAGAGCAAAGGCCAGATGGGAGTCGACAGGAATTAGAGGCCCTTGCCTCCATCAGAAGGAGACTGATTACATAAATGATCTAATCTTTCGATTCAAAGGCTAGAATTTGAGTAAAATAAACTTAAATTGAGTAGAAAGAAAAAGAACAGAAATTAATGACATAGAAAAAGAAAAATGAATAGGATTAATCAATAAATCCGGGGGGAGATTAACCAAGATGGCGGAGTAGAAGGACGTGCTCTCACTCCCTCTTGCGAGAGCACCAGAATCACAACTGGCTGCTGGACAATCATTGACAGGAAGACCCTGGACTTCACCAAGGAGGATACCCCACGTCCAAGGACAGAGGAGAAGCCACAGTGAGACGGTAGGAGGGGCACAATCAGAGTAAAATCAAACCCCATAACTGCTGGGTGGGTGACTCACAGACTGGCGAACACTTATACCACAGAAGTCCACCCACTGGAGTAAAGGTTCTGAGCCCCACGTCAGGCTTCCCAACCTGGGGGTCAGGCAACGGGAGGAGGAATTCCTAGAGAATCAGACTTTGAAGCCTAGTGGGAATTGGATTGCAGGACTTTGACGGGACTGGGGGAAACAGAGACCCCACTCTTGGAGGGCACACACAAAGTAATGTGTGCATCAGGACCCAGGGGAAGGAGCAGTGAGCCTGGGGGAGACTGAACCAGACCTACCTGCTGGTGTTGGGGGGTCTCCTGCAGAGGCGAGTGGTGGCTCTGTTTCACCGTGGGGATAAGGACACTGGCAGCAGAGGTTCTGGGAAGTTCTCCTTGGCGTGAGCCCTCCCAGAGTCTGCCATTAAACCCACCAAAGAGCACGGGTAGGCTCCAGTGTTGGGTTGCCTCAGGCAAAACAGCCAACAGGGAGGGAACCCAGCCCCACCCATCAACAGTCAAGTGGATTAAGGTTTTACTGAGCTCTGACCGCCACAGCAACAGGGAGGGAACCCAGCCCCACCCATCAACAGTCAAGTGGATTAAGGTTTTACTGAGCTCTGACCGCCACAGCAACAGTCAGCTCTACCCACCACCAGAGCCTCCCATCAAGCCTCTTAGATAGCCTCAACCACCAGAGGGCAGACAACAGAAGCAAGAAAAACTATAATCCTGCAGCCTGTGGACCAAAAACCACAGTTACAGAAAGATAGAGAAGATGAAAAGGCAGAGGGCTATGTACCAGATGAAGGAACAAGAAAAAACCCCAGAAAAACAACTAAATGAAGTGGAGATAGGCAACCTTCCAGAAAAAGAATTCAGAATAATGATAGTGAAGATGATCCAGGACCTTGGAATAAGAATGGAGGCAAAGATTGAGAAGATGCAAGAAATGATTAACAAAGACCTAGAAGAATTAAAGAACAAACAAACAGAGATGACCAATACAATAACTGAAATGAAAAGTACACTAGAAGGAATCAATAGCAGAATAACTGAGGCAGAAGAACGGATAAGTGACCTGGAAGACAGAATGATGGAATTCACTGCTGCGGAACAGACTAAAGAAAAAAGAATGAAAAGAAATGAAGACAGCCTAAGAGACCTCTGGGACAACATTAAACGCAACAACATTCGCATTATAGGGGTCCCAGAAGGAGAAGAGAGAGAGAAAGGACCAGAGAAAATATTTGAAGAGATTGTAGTCGAAAACTTCCCTAACATGGGAAAGGAAATAGCCACCCAAGTCCAGGAAGCGCAGAGAGTCCCATACAGGATAAACCCAAGGAGAAACACGCCGAGACACATAGTAATCAAAGTGGCAAAAATTAAAGACAAAGAAAAATTATTGAAAGCAGCAAGGGAAAAACGACAAATAACATACAAGGGAACTCCCATAAGGTTAACAGCTGATTTCTCAGCAGAAACTCTGCAAGCCAGAAGGGAGTGGCATGATATACTTAAAGTGATGAAAGGGAAGAACCTACAACCAAGATTACTCTACCCGGCAAGGATCTCATTTAGATTTGATGGAGAAATCAAAAGCTTTACAGACAAGCAAAAGCTAAGAGAATTCAGCACCACCAAACCAGCTCTACAACAAATGCTAAAGGAACTTCTCTAAGTGGGAAACACAAGAGAAGAAAAGGACCTACAAAAACAAACCCAAAACAATTAAGAAAATGGTCATAGGAACATACATATCGATTATTACCTTAAACGTGAATGGATTAAATGCCCCAACCAAAAGACATAGACTGGCTGAATGGATACAAAAACAAGACCCATCTATATGCTGTCTACAAGAGACCCACTTTAGACCTAGGGACACATACAGACTGAAAGTGAGGGGATGGAAAAAGATATTCTATGCAAATGGAAATCAAAAGAAAGCTGGAGTAGCTATACTCATATCAGATAAAATAGACTTTAAAATAAAGAATGTTACAAGAGACAAGGAAGGACACTACATAATGATCCAGGGATCAATCCAAGAAGAAGATATAACAATTATAAATATATATGCACCCAACATAGGAGCACCTCAATACATAAGGCAACTGCTAACAGCTATAAAAGAGGAAATCGACAGTAACACAATAATAGTGGGGGACTTTAACACCTCACTTACACCAATGGACAGATCATCCAAAATGAAAATAAATAAGGAAACAGAAGCTTTAAATGACACAATAGACCAGATAGATTTAATTGATATATATCGGACATTCCATCCAAAAACAGCAGATTACACGTTCTTCTCAAGTGCGCACGGAACATTCTCCAAGATAGATCACATCTTGGGTCACAAATCAAGCCTCAGTAAATTTAAGAAAATTGAAATCATATCAAGCATCTTTTCTGACCACAACGCTATGAGATTAGAAATGAATTACAGGGAAAAAAACGTAAAAAGGACAAACACATGGAGGCTAAACAATACGTTACTAAATAACCAAGAGATCACTGAAGAAATCAAAGAGGAAATCAAAAAATACCTAGAGACAAATGACAATGAAAACACGACGACCCAAAACCTATGGGATGCAGCAAAAGCAGTTCTAAGAGGGAAGTTTATAGCTATACAAGCCTACCTAAAGAAACAAGAAAAAGCTCAAGTAAACAATCTAACCTTACACCTAAAGAAACTAGAGAAAGAAGAACAAACAAAACCCAAAGTTAGCAGAAGGAAAGAAATCATAAAGATCAGAGCAGAAATAAATGACATAGAAACAAAGAAAACAATAGCAAAGATCAATAAAACTAAAAGTTGGTTCTTTGAGAAGATAAACAAAATTGATAAGCCATTAGCCAGACTCATCAAGAAAAAGAGGGAGAGGACTCAAATCAATAAAATCAGAAATGAAAAAGGAGAAGTTACAACAGACACCGCAGAAATACAAAGCATCCTAAGAGACTACTACAAGCAACTTTATGCCAATAAAATGGACAACCTGGAAGAAATGGACAAATTCTTAGAAAGGTATAACCTTCCAAGACTGAACCAGGAAGAAATAGAAAATATGAACAGACCAATCACAAGTAATGAAATTGAAACTGTGATTAAAAATCTTCCAACAAACAAAAGTCCAGGACCAGATGGCTTCACAGGTGAATTCTATCAAACATTTAGAGAAGAGCTAACACCCATCCTTCTCAAACTCTTCCAAAAAATTGCAGAGGAAGGAACACTCCCAAACTCATTCTATGAGGCCACCATCACCCTGATACCAAAACCAGACAAAGACACTACAAAAAAAGAAAATTACAGACCAATATCACTGATGAATATAGATGCAAAAATCCTCAACAAAATACTAGCAAACAGAATCCAACAACACATTAAAAGGATCATACACCACGATCAAGTGGGATTTATCCCAGGGATGCAAGGATTCTTCAATATACGCAAATCAATCAATGTGATACACCATATTAACAAATTGAAGAATAAAAACCATATGATCATCTCAATAGATGCAGAAAAAGCTTTTGACAAAATTCAACACCCATTTCTGATAAAAACTCTCCAGAAAGTGGGCATAGAGGGAACCTACCTCAACATAATAAAGGCCATATATGACAAACCCACAGCAAACATCATTCTCAATGGTGAAAAACTGAAAGCATTTCCTCTAAGATCAGGAACGAGACAAGGATGTCCACTCTCACCACTATTATTCAACATAGTTTTGGAAGTCCTAGCCACGGCAATCAGAGAAGAAAAAGAAATAAAAGGAATCCAAATTGGAAAAGAAGAAGTAAAACTGTCACTGTTTGCGGATGACATGATACTATACATAGAGAATCCTAAAACTGCCACCAGAAAACTGCTAGAGCTAATTAATGAATATGGTAAAGTTGCAGGATACAAAATTAATGCACAGAAATCTCTTGCATTCCTATACACTAATGATGAAAAATCTGAAAGAGAAATTATGGAAACACTCCCATTTACCATTGCAACAAAAAGAATAAAATACCTAGGAATAAACCTACCTAGGGAGACAAAAGACCTGTATGCAGAAAACTATAAGACACTGATGAAAGAAATTAAAGGTGATACCAACAGATGGAGAGATATACCATGTTCTTGGATTGGAAGAATCAACATTGTGAAAATGAGTATACTACCCAAAGCAATCTACAGATTCAATGCAATCCCTATCAAATTACCAATGGCATTTTTTACGGAGCTAGAACAAATCATCTTAAAATTTGTATGGAGACACAAAAGACCCCGAATAGGCAAAGCAGTCTTGAGGCAAAAAAATGGAGCTGGAGGAATCAGACTCCCTGACTTCAGACTATACTACAAAGCTACAGTAATCAAGACAATATGGTACTGGCACAAAAACAGAAACATAGATCAATGGAACAAGATAGAAAGCCCAGACATTAACCCACGCACCTATGGTCAACTAATCTATGACAAAGGAGGCAAAGATATACAATGGAGAAAAGACAGTCTCTTCAATAAGTGGTGCTGGGAAAACTGGACAGCTACATGTAAAAGAATGAAATTAGAATACTCCCTAACACCATACACAAAAATAAACTCAAAATGGATTAGAGACCTAAATATAAGACTGGACACTATAAAACTCTTAGAGGAAAACATAGGAAGAACACTCTTTGACATAAATCACAGCAAGATCTTTTTTGATCCACCTCCTAGAGTAATGGAAATAAAAACAAAAATAAACAAGTGGGACCTAATGAAACTTCAAAGCTTTTGCACAGCAAAGGAAACCATAAACAAGACGAAAAGACAACCCTCAGAATGGGAGAAAATATTTGCAAATGAATCAACGGACAAAGGATTAATCTCCAAAATATATAAACAGCTCATTCAGCTCAATATCAAAGAAACAAACACCCCAATCCAAAAATGGGCAGAAGACCTAAACAGACATTTCTCCAAAGAAGACATACAGATGGCCACGAAGCACATGAAAAGATGCTCAACATCACTAATTATTAGAGAAATGCAAATCAAAACTACAATGAGGTATCACCTCACTCCTGTTAGAATGGGCATCATCAGAAAATCTACAAACAACAAATGCTGGAGAGGGTGTGGTGAAAAGGGAACCCTCTTGCACTGTTGGTGGGAATGTAAATTGATACAGCCACTATGGAGAACAATATGGAGGTTCCTTAAAAAACTAAAAATAGAATTACCATATGACCCAGCAATCCCACTACTGGGCATATACCCAGAGAAAACCGTAATTCAAAAAGACACATGCACCCGAATGTTCATTGCAGCACTATTTACAATAGCCAGGTCATGGAAGCAACCTAAATGCCCATCAACAGACGAATGGATAAAGAAGATGTGGTACATATATACAATGGAATATTACTCAGCCATAAAAAGGAACGAAATTGAGTCATTTGTTGAGACGTGGATGGATCTAGAGACTGTCATACAGAGTGAAGTAAGTCAGAAAGAGAAAAACAAATATCGTATATTAATGCATGTATGTGGAACCTAGAAAAATGGTACAGATGAGCCAGTTTGCAGGGCAGAAGTTGAGACACAGATGTAGAGAATGGACATATGGATACCAAGGGGGGAAAACTGCGGTGGGGTGGGGATGGTGCTGTGCTGAATTGGGCGATTGGGACTGACATGTATACACTGATGTGTATAAAATTGATGCCTAATAAGAACCTGCAGTATAAAAAAACAAACAAAACAACTAATACTAAACTTTCATTGGGTTATTTGTATGGAAACATGTTAATATAAATGTTTCAGACATTACATGAAATTTCTAAAAATCTTATATTTGTATTTGTATGGAAATATATATGGAAATATGTTAATATAAATGTTTCAGACATTACATGAAATTTCTAAAAATCATATTTGTATTTGTATGGAAATATGTATGGAAATATGTTAATATAAATGTTTCAGACATTACATGAAATTTCTAAAAATCTTATATTTGTACTTGTATGGAAATATGTATGGAAATATGTCAATATAAATGTTTCAGACATTACATGAAATTTCTAAAAATCTTATATGTTATGGTATAATGTTATAAGTAATAATCCTAGTTATTACTTTAAAATGTATATCTCAGAAATAACTAATTTTCTTGTCAACTGCATTATTATGAACTGTCATCAAATCTTTAACTGTGGTCATTTTTAAGTCTTTTGTCATTTACAGACAGTTCTGGGTGTACTCTGATGATTTTGCAAATATGTTCCTATAAAAGGGTTTCATCTTCAAGAAATACATGGAAAAGACTCTGACAAGTACAGGTTTCTGGTAACAGACTGTACTGCTGAACTGAATGAATAAGCATTTTCAGAACTCTAATGAAAAACTGATGAACTCATAAAAGTGCTAACAAAAGATCAAGATGAAAAAAAAAAATTAATTACACGGGACTGAGTGAACTGATGAGGATGAGTATAATTTTTGTGACTTTCTGTCTGAATTTAAAAAAAAAAAAAAAATTCCACAAGGACTCAGAGGCAAAGAATATACAAATCAATTTTCACTGCAAAGTAAAGGAGCTGTTACAGTGGAGGATTACTGGACTGAATGTCAATACTATGACATAGTATGAGTGTGTTTCATGTTTGGTAATTGCAATCATTGTTGCTTTTGTTGTGGTCATCCATGTACAATGCTTGGTGTCAGTCGATTTATCTCTTGTAAAAATAAAATACAGTGTGTGTGTGTGTGAAAAAAAAAAAAAAAAAAAAAAAAAAAACAATTCAACAGTGGGTTTTGAAAATAAACTGTGGAAGTAAGAAAAAAAAAAAAAAAAAAAAAAAAAGAAATACATGGAAAAGACTCTGACAAGTACAGGTTTCTGGTAACAGACTGTACTGCTGAACTGAATGAATAAGCATTTTCAGAACTCTAATGAAAAACTGATGAACTCATAAAAGTGCTAACAAAAGATCAAGATGAAAAAAAAAATTAATTACATGGGACTGAGTGAACTGATGAGGATGAGTATAATTTTTGTGACTTTCTGTCTGAATTTAAAAAAAAAAAAAAAAAAATTCCACAAGGACTCAGAGGCAAAGAATATACAAATCAATTTTCACTGCAAAGTAAAGGAGCTGTTACAGTGGAGGATTACTGGACTGAATGTCAATACTATGACATAGTATGAGTGTGTTTCATGTTTGGTAATTGCAATCATTGTTGCTTTTGTTGTGGTCATCCATGTACAATGCTTGGTGTCAGTCGATTTATCTCTTGTAAAAATAAAATACAGTGTGTGTGTGTGAAAAAAAAAAAAAAAAAAAAAATCAATAAATCCAAAATCTGGTTCTTTGGAAAGACTAATAAAGTAAGCAAGCATTAAGCAAGTCTGACCAATTAAAAAAGAGAAAAGGCAGACATGCACACACACACGTACACACACGTATGAACAAGAAAAAGAGTGCACCACAGATATGAAAGACTTCTTTGCTTGCAACAGACAACTGTACACAACGTTATGCTAAAATATATTAAATATCAACAATGTTAATGATTTTCCAGGAAGATATAAAGTATTAGGTTGACTTTGGAGATAGAAAACCTGAGAAAAGTCAATGATCGTGGAAAAAATGAAAAGGTAGTTCAATACTGATACCAACTTCTTTAAAAACAAAAACAAAAAAACACCAGCAGCCCAGGCGGTCTGCAGTCAGATTGTGCCACACTTCAAGGTGCAGATCGTTCTTCTGCTTCAAAGCATAGAAAATAATGGAAAGTTTCCCCACTTAATCAGTGAGGACAGCATAACCTTGATTATGAGCTCAGACAAAAATGGGAGGAGGGTGAAAAAATATATACCAATCTATTACAAATATAGATACCAGAATCCTAAATAAAATGTTAGCTAAGTGAATCTATCAAACAACCGAGACGTTCATTTTAAATTATCCCAGGATTTTAGACACAGAAAAGCTAGCAGAATAATCACCTATGTTTAATAATGTTAAGAAGAAAACTACATGGTCATCTCAATACATGCTATACAAAAGCATTTGGGGAAAAAATCAACAAAACAGAAACTTACTTAATCTGATAAAGAAGATACTCAGTGAAGATACACTGGGAACATTCCCCGAAAACGAAGCCCAAGACAAAAATGTCCTATTTTACCCTTAATAGTCCACACTGTGGAGAAGGTGGTCCATAGAAAACAAGGAATGAGCACAAACGTTAGAAAGAAACATCTGTTGCTTCTTAACAGAAGAAAAGATTACGCACCACAGGCAGACACATCAACTTGAAAAACTATTAAAACAGAGCTCAACGTGGAGGCTTCAGATCTAGTTTGGGGCACCAAATTAAACAGGCTTGCTTTGCGAGTTTATCGTACAAAGCCATTTGCTGTCGAGTTAAGGCATCAGGGTTGACAGGTTTTGCTCCCCCCACCACGTCTTAAATGAAACAACATCTTGTTTGAAACTAGATGACAAAAATCTTCTGAAACCAAAATTTGCTCGGAAGGGTTGACTTGTGTCGACTCCACGGGACTTTATCTGCTGCCCGCAGCGCCCGCAGCTGCGAATGGATAAGCGTGTCGACCAGTCCGCGAAATTCTCCCGATAGAGGGCAAGGGAGAGCAGCTTCCCCGGAACGCGTCTTTCTAACCGTACACCGCTTATTATATAAACTTACCTGCTGGCAAATGCAGCGCCCACAAAAGAAAAATGAGGTATTCAGGGTCCAACCTCCTTTAAAAAGCAAAGAAAGAAAGCATCTAAAACTAACTGTGCTTCCAGTATGCGCAGGAGGAGGCGTCCCCGCTGCGCTCCTGACAGGCTGCGCACCCCGGGCCACCGGGCATCCAAACGGCGCCCGGGCTCCAGGTGCGCCGCGCGGGCCCCGCCAGCGCAACGGTGCCCACGGCTCCGCGGAGCCGGGATTCCACGGGCCGGCCGGCCCCCGCCACGCAGCACTCAGGACAGCTCCCGCGGGGCCGCCGCGCGCCGGGCCGCGGGCACCTCCGTGGCCCAGTGCCCGCGGCACCGGCCTCCGTCCTGCGCTCCCGGACACCCCCGGCCCGGAGGGGAGGCCGGCCACCTGCCGCGCCACCCGCGACACGGGTCCCGGCACTCGACTGGGCGGGCAGGACGCCGCCTCAGTGACGGGCAGCCCCGCGCCCCGCGCCGGACCCCGCATCCCGGACCCCGCACTCCGGACCCGGACACGCAGCCCGCGTAAACGACGCCGCTCAGGCGTGAGGAATGGGCGGTCGGCGTGGCCCCTACTCACCGGCCAGCTCGGCTCTGCAGCCCGCAGCCTGCAGCCCGCAGCCGCCGCGGCTCGCGCGCTCGCTCCCGGACTCCCTGAGGGGGCCCCCGCCAGCAAGCGGCAACCCGGAGGCGCCGGCAGGGGGAGCGAGCGAGCAGCGCGGGGCAGCCTGGGAGTTGTGGTCCCGCGGCCCTGCGCCGTCTCCCGCCCGCGCAGTGCCCGGGCCGCCCGGCGTGGTACCTGGACCCCCAAGCTCTGTGCCCGGGCCGACCAGCGCGGTACTTGGACCGCCAAGCTCGGTACCCGGACCGCTCAGCGTGGTACCCGGACCGCCCAGCTCGGTGCCCGGACCGCCAAGCGTGGTACCCGACCAGCAGCTTCAGCATCGCCTGGGGACCTGGTGGAAACGCAAACTCTCCCTCCCCCTGAGGCTACGCAGGGTTTGCTGCATTGAAAACTCTAGGGGGAGGGGCAGCAATCTGCCTTTTGCAAGCCCTTCAAGTGATTCTGAAGTTTCCTCAGGTTTGAGAACAACTGCTCTACATTCCCCCGATCCCCCCACCCCCACCCCCGCCAAGGGACCTCATCTCACCTATGGCATCAGTTACACACATAGCACACACACACCCATACGTCCCCAGGTGCACTGTCGGCCCAGACCGCCCCTCGCCCTCCCGCCGGCAAGTCTCAGTGTCCACCCAGCATCTCCTCGGGGATGCGTCTGAGACACTCAGACTCATCAGGGTCAACACCGGACTCGGGATCCCCACTACCCCCTTCTGGTTCTGCTCCGCGGCGCCTCGTGTCCACTGCATTCATCGACGCAGAAGTCACCTAAGACCTTAGCGGAAACCGAAGGGGCCGAATGGCAGGACACTTAGTCATACTTGAGGGAGGATCGGAAGAGGAGGAAGGGAGCAAGGAAAATGCCAACCCGTCAAGACGTGAGGGGAGGGGAAGGGCAGGTGCCGGTGTGAGAGTTCCCTGGAAGTGTTACTGAGGGAGGGTTGTTTAAAGATGTTGAAGTATTTAGGACAAGAATCCAGTTAAGAGGGGCTGTGGGCTACACAGGAAAGAACAAGATAGCTCACACTGTATGATTCCTAGGAAGTTGTACGTATGTGAGCGGGCAGGCAGAGTCTGAGGGCAAGTAGAGGGATGAGCCAGGGCTAGAGGTCCTCAGGGGCCATATGTCCCCACACCTTCCCCCCACCCGCACCCAGAAGAACTTGCTGCGTCTGGATACACTGTGGTTGTCACGCTGGGGATGCCACCGCCATCTAGTGGGTAGAGGCCAGGGACGCTGCAGCATATAATGTTGGCACGGGACGGCTCCCCAACAAAGAAAGATCTGGCCCAAATGCCAAAAGTGCTGAAGCTGAGAAGCCCTGAGAAAAGAAGAGAGGAAGTTGTCTGTGAGGACAGACAGGCGTGCATGTGTGTGTGTGTGTGTGTGTGAGACGCTGAATCTAAACTGAGCGAGAAAAGAAGTAGGAGGGAGAAAGCTGAATGGCTGAAGGAAGTAGTGGGTCAGACAGACTGGAAGTTCTGATGGAAGTCAGTGATTTATTTATCTTACTGGAGTCATTGAAAAACCAAGCTAGAGAGGAACTTCTGGTAAGGGAATAGGATGGTCACGGAGGCCCAGGTCAGGATGTGAGGATGGATGTCTAAGGTGGGGGAGAGGCAGGGTCCCTGAGTACCATTATGTCAATTGCACAGCCTGGGGTTGGGGCGGAGGAGTGGAGTAAATGAGAGACCAAGGTCACATACGTGGATACGGAAACCACTGACACACATGGCAAGAAAGTAGAGAGATACCAGGAAGGGGAGGGGAGAGGGTGGTAGAGGCAAAGGGTTGAAGGCCTGGACAAGAGTGCCCGGGGGAGGTGTGGGCTGGCCCTGTAGAGAAGAGCAGGCTCAGGTGTCCTTACGTGTTCTCAGGACGGTTTCCATCAAGGCAGAGGTGGAAAAGTGGAGCCACCCGGTGTGCTTGAGGATAAAGAGGGATTTGCAGGTTGTGGGGCAGATATTCCAGGGGATTCTGGGTTGGGATGGGAAGGGTTTGGGAGGTGGGTTTGCAGAGGTGTGAGGGAGGAGAGGGGAGGGTCTGGAGCAGGGGAGCAGGGGAGAGCTAGATCAGGAGCAAGAAATACAGAGCATGGGGGGACGTAGGGGTGGGGTCATGTCTTATATCTTGGAAGTTGATTGAGCCTTAAGACCAGAGAATTTGCCTCACTTCGCAGGTGGCAGGGGGGAGGGGGAGACATTCATCCTGGCAGTGTCTGTAGTCTCAGCAAGTCCTGTGACAGCAGAGTTCCTCACCCTGAAATGGTGAGTCTTAGTTACAATAAATTCCTAATAAAAAACCTATTTCATTCCTGGCATAATCTTACTATCATATATTTTTTAAATTGGGGCTTGATTCGGTTTGCTAATACTTTAGGATTTTTACATTGATATTCAAAAGTGAGAGTGGGCTATAATTTTCTTTTTGAATGTCTAATACTGTTTGGTTTTCAGAATCAAGGTTATGATCAAATCAACCTTTGGAAACTTTTGTTCTTTGCTTTTACTCTGGAACAATTGAAGTAGCATGAAATTTTTCTGTTCTCTGCGGTCTGATCACTTTTCAGGTGAAACTGTGTGGGCCTGATGCTTTCCTCAGGAAGAATAACTCTTTAACAAGCTTCTTTATTTCTTTTGTGGTAATTTCACAATTTAGATTTTTAAAACTCTTATAGAGTTAGTTTTGATAAATTATAGTTTCCTCAAAACAAATTGTCCAGTTCATCCAGATTTCCAAGTGTATTTCCGTAAAGCGGAGCAAAGCATTCTCTTGGGAACTTTTTTTTAAAATAAATTTATTTATTTTTTTGGCTGCGTTGGGTCTCCGTTGCTGCGCACAGGCTTTTTCTAGTTGCGGCGCGCGGGGGCTACTGTTCGTTGCGGTGCATGGGCTTCTCATTGTGGTGGCTTCTCTTGTTGCGGAGCACAGGCTCTAGGGCACAGGGGCTTCAGCAGTTGTCACACACAGGCTCAGTAGTTGTGGCTCGCAGGCTCTAGAGTGCAAGCTCAGTAGTTGTTTCCCAGACCACGGCTCGAACCTGTGTCCCCTGCATTGGCAGGCAGATTCTTAACCATTGCGCCACCAGGGAAGTCCCTCTCTTGGGAACTTTTTAACTTCCCCCTAATTTCTTATTTTGTATATTTTTGCTTTCTTAGGTTACAGTTTAAAATTGTATTTTTCTTTTCAAAGAATCAGCTCTTAGATTTATTTTTTAGTTCTATCATTTTTTGTTACTATTGTTTCCTAATTCATTAATTTCTGCTTTTATCTTTACTAGTTTATTTTTTTTTTATTTCTTCAGGGGTATTTTTTTTTTTTTTTTTTTTTTTTTTTGGCATCCCCTTCAGCCTTTCTCTTGGGCATGGTGGCGACGGCGGCGGGACGTAGGCGCTGGACACGGGGATGCAGTGGCGCGCGGCTTTGACCAGTCCAGGGGTCGCTCTCGCCTCTTCTTCACACTGCTCCCAGGGGTATTTTTGTTGCTCTTTTTCTAACCTCTTGAGTTGGATGCTTAATTTTTCAGTTCTTTTTGTAAATGTAAGTGTTTAAGGTTAAGACCCAGCCTTTAGATACAGATATGTACTATCTTAGATATAGCCCATAATTTCTGATGTATCTCCATGATTGCTATTTTGTAAATATTTTAAAATTTTGGTTTTGACTTGTTTTTGATGTAGAATGTTTTTTTAATTGAAGTAAAGCTGACTTACAATATTATATTAGCTTCATGTGTAAAACATAGTGATTCAGTATTTTTATATATTACAAAATGACCACCACTGATGTAGAGTTTTTTAATCTGAAGCAAGAGTATGAGAGTTTTTAAAATTCCAGGCGTTAGGGTCTTTTGTTTCTGATTTTGTTGTTAATGTTTAGTTTTATTTCATTGTGATCAGAGATCAGAAATCAATGTTGCCTGTACTACTTTATATTTTTTTAATATTTGAGCTTTCATTTGCAGCCTAAATAGGGTCAATTTTTGTGAATGTTTTAAGGGCACTCAAGGAAAATGCATAGTCTCTGTTTTTGGCCTAAGAATTTTGATATGTATCAATGAGATATAACTTATCAACTATATTATGTGGGTCTTCCATATCCTTAGATGTATTTTGACCTGATGTAATCTGAGAGAAGTAAATTAAAATCTTTTACTACTACTGTGTTTCTTATTTCTCTGGAGTCCTACTTTATAAATGACAATGCTATGGTATTTCTGCACAAATAGCCCTCTTATATTATATATCCCTCTTTTCATTATAAAGTGACCTTCCTTGTCTCATTTAACCTTTTGACCTTTGCCCTGAATTTAACCTTGTCTGCTATGACGACAAGCCTGATGAATTTTGCTTGCTTTAGCCCAATATCCCTTGGCCCTTTTATTTTCATCTTTTCTGAAGCCTTTGTCTTAAGTAAATCCCTTGAATAGGGCACCAGGTTTTGCTTTGTGATTCAATCTGAAAGTCTCTTCTCTTGGAATAGATGAGTTTAGCCCTAACATGAATGTGAGTTATTTTATGCCACGTTTTCAGCCTTCTTAGTCCTTCTCTATTCTTATATTGCATGCTTTGTGTTTGCTTTGCCGTTGTCCTAGGTGTGTTTCTCCTCATCATTTGGAAGGTTTGCATGTTTATTCAAGCAGCTGCCTTTACAACGATAACTTGACAGGATACTCTATTTCTCCAGACTGTTTCCGTTGACCCCGTTCTGAACAATGAAACACAGCACTTTTCCTCTTTTTTCTTTACCCCTTCTCCTTCTCTGCACTCAATGTCAAATGATTTCATCTTTCTTTAGTGTTTGGTTTTTTTTCATTAAATATGCTTATACATACCTCTATTACTTGATTTTTTAATCAGTTTTAAATGAGATATTTCAATCCCTGTGTATAACAGATGAGGAAACCAGTGAGTTTAAATGCCCCCTCTTTTCTTTCCCTTTCCATCCCTAGTTTTGTTAATTCTACCATTCCCACGTTACTGGGTTTGTAAAATCATCCGTTCTGCTGTGACCATAATCCCCACATTGTTTTCGTCCCAGTCCTACAGTTAAACAGGTTCAGAATCCCTTTCACCAAAGCATTTCCCCTGGATCATTTCGTTTTAGATTTCATCTTGTGATCTCATCTTGTGAAGATCCTGTTTCAGTAGTTTCTTCAAGAAGAATTTATGGAAATTATAGTCTCTGATGAGCTTTTCATGTTCAAAAATATTTGTTGCCTTTATCCTGAAAAACAGTTTGACAGACTATAAAATTCTTGGGTGACATTTTTTTGTCTTGAGGATGTAGGTATTGCTTCCTTATCTCCTAACACTGAATGTTGCCATAATGAAGTCTGAAACCAGCCTGACTTCTTTTTCCTTATACGTGATTTAATTGCCTTGCTGCCCTTATGAAATCCATAAACCTCATTGTTGTACATTTTGGAGTTGTCCTTCTGTGCCTGTGTTTCCTGGGACAGAGTGGATTGGCTCTATGGACTCAGCTCGTCTTTTTATCTGATCATTTTTCTTAAATCTTTAAATATTTGTTTTAATACTTTATTTCAGTCTAATTCTTGGGTGCACAAGCACCCTTTTCCCGTTGTTCCTGGAAAGTGCCAAGGTCTGCCCTCACCTTGGTAGTAAACTTGGCTGGCTCCTCCCGAGAGATCCAGGTTCCTCCTGTTTGACTTCTGTCAGACCTCACCTGTTTTGGAATTAACACCTGTCTCCTAGCTTTATTAAAAATGGTGTTTCTGCTTCTGTCTCATATTCCTCCTTACTCTTGCATAATTTCTGAAACAGGACTGGGAAATTCCAACTTTATTTCACGATGTCTAAGCCAGATCCAGCTTCGACCCTTTCTCAGCCCCTTCTATTATTTTAATTTCACCTGTGTCCAGGGACCATATCGTTGACTGTCCAAACCTGGATACTATGAGCATGAAAGAGGGTGATATTAACGTGATGCTGGGACTCGCATTGTAACCTGGGATTATCTCTGGGAAAACGAGAGGTGTGGCCACGCTTCCTATGGGGTGCTTGTCTTTGGATTGTCGAGTTTGCAGTTTCCATGTGCAGACCTATTTCAGCTGAACAGCCTTGCTCCCTCCCTGCCTGGCACGGTTACAGGTCCCGGCACTGGCCCTGTGGGACCTGCGGTCCAGACCCCCAGTCCAGGTGTTAGCTGGGGTATTAAAGGTACTGCAGATCCCGTTACCAAACCAGAGGCTGGCTTAGCTCAGTCCCCTGTCCTCCCCGGTCCCTGAATGGCTGCTTCACAAACTGTAACCCTGGGCAGGTATCGGCTGCAGCTTTTCTAAGCACCATTTCAGGAGCCAGGAATCCCCCCTCAGGCCCTACAGCCCCATCTCTCATGAGGCCGTTTCAGTTCTTATTGCCCACGAGTCGAGCCCCCAGCCTCCACTGCCTGATTTCAGACGGGGGCCCAGCAGTCCAGCGGCTTCAAACCCACAGCCCACTTTGCATCTCTGCCTCCCTCTAGTCTCTGGAGATGCGTCAATGTCTTTGAGCCTGGATACGTACTTAAATTTTGTTATTTTTATATTTCTTTGCTATATTTGAGGGATGAGTTTACAGTGCTATATTAAATAGAAATATCTGTGTGATTTCTATTTTGGGAAATATTCCATTCATAAATATTAGGCCACAAAGAAAAAAAATCTCAAAAAGTTCCAAAATCAACAATCACACTGACCCTAATGCAATAAAATTAGAAATTAACCACAACGTGATGTTACAAAAATGATTCAGGTCAGGGAGGAAAAAGGAAATGAACATTAAAATTATCCACTCTCTACAGAAATAACCAGCAACATGAGAGTTATCTGTCAAAGCCTGGGGGAGGTTGACAAAGGAGGACTCAGGAAAATTGATGACCGTATGTGAATTTATTTGAAAACAAGCAAAACAAGCCCTAAAAATAAAGGAATCAAGTTTTCAACTCTAGAAGCTAGAAGACTGTAAGTGGAAGGAAAGGATTAATAAGAGTAAAGGCAGAAAACCTGGTAATAAAACAAAATACTGCTCCTGTACCTCTACACTCCTACACCCAATGCCCAATTTTCAGTTCTTTCCTTTTTTTTTTTTTTTTTGGTCCTAGTCATTAAAAAAAAAATTTTATTGAAGTACAGTTGATTTACAATGTTGTGTTAATTTCTGCTGTACAGCAAAGTGATTGTTATACATATATATATATACATTGTTTTTCATATTCTTTTCCATAAAAACAGCAAACATTGGCAAGCTCAAATTTACACCCATTCAGCCAAGTGCAGAGAAAGACGTCCAGCCCTGCTGACCGGTTTTGCTTCAAAATTCAAGGTCCCTCAGCCCTCGGCATTCCCCAGAAGCCCAACTGTGTTTCTCTCCCTCTTCCTCTCCCAGAAAGCTATTTCCTTCCTTCTCCGTCCTCAGACCTCCAGCACTTCCTTCCCCTTCCTCAGCCTCAGCTGCTGACCTTGCTGAGAACCGGACGCATCCAAGCGGGACCTTCCACGTGCCGCACATCTTTGTACACCTGTGTCCAGACAGGCCTCCCCGCTGGTTGGGATGGATGAACAGTCCTGGTGTCCCACCTCGGTCCTCCCCCTCCCCAATCCCCGCTCCGGCGCACCTCCCACTCGGCACTTCCTCCTGACTCTGCTGCTTCATCAGCTCCCTGCTCTCCCAACAGCACATAAACTTCGTGATCTTTCTCCCCTCTGATAAATATTCTTTTAACCTCACCCCTCCCTCCAGCTACTATCCCACAAGTTTCTTTCCATTCCCAGAAAACTTCCTCCGATGTTCTGTCTGATTTGCTGACTGTGTCTCTCTTCCCCTTCTCCTGCGAGCCCCCTCCCACCAGACTTCTGTCCCAGGCCCTCCAAGAAATACGCTGGTGGAGGTCATCAAAGACCTCTACACTCCTACACCCAATGCCTAATTTTCAATTCTTTTTTTTTTTTTTTTAGGTCCTAGTCATTAAAAAAATTTTTATTGAAGTACAGCTGATTTACAATGTTGTGTTAATTTCTGCTGTACAGCAAAGTGATTCAGTTATACATATATATATGCATTATTTTTCATATTCTTTTCCATTATGGTTTATCACAGGATATTGAATATAGTTCTCTGTGCTACACAGTAGGACCTTGTTGTTTATCCATCCTATATATAATAGTTTGCATCTACTAATCACGAACTCCCAATCCATTCCTCCCCCACTCCTTCCCCCTTGGCAACCACAAGTCTGTTCTCTATGTCTGTGAGTCTGTTTCTGTTTTGCAGATAAGTTCATTGTGTCATATTTTAGATTCCACATATAAGTGATATCATATGGTATTTGTCTTTCTCCTTCTGACTTACTTCACTTAGTATGATCATCTCTAGTTGCATCTGTGTTGCTCCAAATGGCATTATTTCATTCTTTTTTATGGCTGAGTAGGATACCATTGTATATATGTACCACATCTTCTTTATCCATTCATCTGTTGATGGACATTTAGATTGTTTCCATGTCTTGGCTATTGTGAATAGTGCTGCTATGAACATACGGGTGCATGTATCTTTCTGAATTAGAGTTTTCTCCAGATATATCCCCAGGAGTGGAATTGTTGGATCCTATGGCATCTCTATTTTTAGTTTTTTGAGGAACCTCCATACTGTTTTCCATCGTGGCTGCACCAATTTACATTCCCACCAACAGTGTAGGAGGGTTCCCTTTTCTCCACACCCTCTCCAGCATTCATTATTTGTAGACTTTTTAATGGTAGCCATTCTGACCAGTGTGAGGTGGTACCTCACTGTACTTTTGATTTTCATTTCCCTAATAATTAGTGATACTGAGCATCTTTCCATGTGCCTCTTGGCCATCTGTTATGTCTGCCTTGGAGAAATGTCTATTTAGGTCTTCTGACCATTTTCCAGTTGGGTTGTTTGGTTTTTTGTTGTCCAATTTTCAGTTCTTAATTCTACCTGACCTTTCGGCAGCATCTGACCCAGCCCATCCCTTCCTCCTCTTAGTAATACTTTTCTCAGCCACACTCTTCGGGTTGTCCTGCTCCTTCTGGATGGACCTTCTCAGTCTCCTTTGCTGGTTCGCCCTCATCTTCCCACTCTCTTGACCTTGGAGAGCCCCTGAGTGCAGTCCTTAGACCACCACTACACTCACTCCCTTCGTGAGCTCACCCTGTCTCAGGGCTTTAAATGCCATCTATATACCGGGGACTCCCACATTTTTATCTCCTGCTGGGAGTTCTCCTCTGAGCTCCATCCTCATATATCCAACTGCAAGCCTCAGCTTCTCAAATGCAATTTGCTCAAAAGTTAACACCTACTTTTCTCCTCAAACTTGCTTTTCCTGAAGGCTTTCATATCTTAGTTAATGTCAAATCTAGCCTTCAGACGAAAAACGTTGAAGTCATTCTTATTCTTCTCTCTTGCACACCATATCCAATCTTTCTGTAAATCCGGTTGGCCCAGTTTTTAAATCTATTCCTAAATCAATGAATTCTCACCATCTGCCCTGTGACCACCTGGTCCAAGCCACCTTCCCCTCTCACCAGGTGGTCACAGGGCACTTCAATATATTTAGCTCATGGTGAGATGAACCACTGAAAGAGCTGAAAGAAGCTCCAGGTTTGGGTTCCATCCTTGGCATTAAAAAAAAATGTGATAAGAAAATACAGAAACCAGAAGTGTATTTGAGGGTTTTGCTGCCACCTACAGGACTGATGTAGTACTGAACTAGGCACCCTGAAATGCAGAGCCCCAAAGAGTAGGCTGCTTTTAACAGAATACAGCAGAATTATGTGGAGTTTTGAATAAGAACTTTTAGATGTTTTATGCAGGGATTCATAACACTTTGGATCATGGGCTCATGTTAAGATGTGATGAAACAACACTCCAGATAAATGCACAAACCAATCCCACACATTTCCAGGGATCCTGGGACCACCCAAGACCATAGCCAGGTTCAGTCTCCAGTTAAGAACCTCTATGTGACATGGGAATTAACTACAACTTCAGAATTCAAATTCAATTCAATTTCAAATATAAATACACTTTTTTCATATGGAGGTATATTCCTGCATGTGACATTAGCTGCATATACACTGGGAGCCATTGCAGGAATGAAGACATTTCTAGGCCTACAAATGGGATTAAATGAATGGCCAAGGCTGAGAGCACTGGTTTTGGGGTCAGACAGCTGCATTCTGAATCTGGGCTCTGCCACTGAGGCAGAATCTGTTAGTTGCCCCTAATACCCATCCTTACCTTCTGATAGGGAACGAGAACCCCCAACTATATGAAATGTGTTGTTTCAGAAGAAACAAGGCTCTAGGTCCAGACCCAGTGTTGACCCTCAACACAACAGGGTGTTGACCGTGCTTTGCTCTGAGCCCATCAAAACACGGCTCTGTCCAGATGTCACCAACACGCCACCCTTCCCGCAAATCCCAGAATAACTACACTGTCCCTTGTTTGCTGAGTCCTCCCCGTGGGTGCTCAAGTGTGCAGTCCCTCCTTGAAGGAGGTAATGGCCTGATTTTGTCGGATGGCAGGTTCATCCCTGGGGGCTTGGGCTGCCTGGGCCATGACTGTGTGCCTGACACATCTCTGCTTCTGGGCTTTGTCCCCAGTAGACTCTGCAATATTTATATTGTGTGATGCTGGGAGCCTGTGGGTTTGTGCTCCCTTCTCAGGACCATCTTCTGAAACCTGCCCAGCGATTTCCTCCTCGGCTTCCTCAAGTCCCGCTGCTCTGCAGGTGCTTCTCCCCTCACACCCCTCGGCCACAGGCTCCACTCTCAGAACACTTAGAACAGAGTCTCCCTCTGCAACCCCAAGAGCAGCCGTGTCCTTCTCTCCCACCCCCTCCAGACTGGGTGATCATAGCACCTGGCAGCCCATGTAAACGAGCCACTGGAGCAGGTGGACTCCTCCCTCTGGAGCTGTGCCACGGCAGCACCGCTGGCACCTGCACAGGAGGGGTGACGTTCCAGGAGCCGGAGCTCGAATCTCAGGGGGTCGGGGATGGTGATCAAGCAGGCAGCCAAAGGTTGGTAGGGTGAAGCCACCAGACCTTCCTGACCTTCCTCCAAAACAGGGCACCTGTACTGATGGTCCCTTCCTGGGGGCCACGGTCTCTGCCCCCAGTTGTCCTGAATACCTGTGAGTGTCCTGATGAGGTCCTTTTCATGCCCCAGGGCCTAGAACAGGACCTAGACCTTCAACATAAATAAATAACGGAAGCTGGCTTCCCTGGTGGCACAGTGGTTGAGAATCCGCCTGCCAATGCAGGGGACACGGGTTCGAGCCCTGGTCCGGGAAGATCCCACATGCTGCAGAGCAACTAAGCCCATGCGCCACAACTACTGAGCCTGTGCTCTAGAGCCCGTGAGCCACAGCTACTGAGCCCGCGAGCCACAACTACTGAAGCTCATGTGCCTAGAGCCCGTGCTCCAAAGCAAGACAATCTACTGCAATGAGAAGTCCGCGCACCACAACGAAGAGTAGCCCCCGCTCGCCACAACTAGAGAAAGCCCACGCGCAGCAACGAAGACCCAACCCAGCCAAGAATAAATAAAATAAATAGATGTATAAAAATAAATAAATAACGAAAGCAATAGAACCATTGCAACAGTAACGGCTATAGCAGCTACTCCCTGTTGAGTGACTTCTATAGGCTCAACTCTGTTCTAGGCACTTCCAATACATTATCTTTATTTTTTAAATTAATTTTTATTGGAGTATAGTTACTTTACAATGTTTTGTTAGTTTCTACTGTACAGTAAAGTGAATCAGCTATACAGATACATATATCCCCTCTTTTTTGGATTTTCCCATTTAGGTCACCACAGAGCATTGAGCTCCCTGGGCTATACAGTAGGTTCTCATTAGTTATCTATTCCAATATATTATCCTTAAATGCACAACCACCCCCAAGGGGTAGGTGATATTTCCATTTTACAGATGCCACTCATCAACGGTAAGTACTTTACGCAAGAACAAATATTGGGTTGGGGTAGATATCCAAATCACTGTTCCCAGACCTACATTCTTTCTGGTAAGATGTAACACTCAGGAACGGAACATTTAGGAACCGGTGGAGTCAGTCTTCCTGGATAACCCGGTGGAGACAACGGTTAAGAGACAGACTCACCTAGTCCTGCAGCTGCGGTGAGGAAACACCAGACAGGAAATCCCCGTTGGCCCCGTACACACAGACCATCCCCAGAACAGGGCCTCCCTCTTTCTGGGATATGGCTTCACCATCCCTCTTCTCCTCTCACATCGGGAGGGGGACAACTCCGGTCTTGCCAGCTCCCTCGTGGCACGATTAGCCAGACGGGTTCCAGAAGCCTGTGCAAGGAGGGTTTGCACAAGACCCAGCCGCTAGCTGTTTTCTCTGCTTGGCTACAGGGTCGACTTGTCTGACAACACCGAGGGCAAGGCTCAGTTTCTCTACACATTCATCTGCTATAAAAAGTTCTTACGAACGTCTATGCCCAAAAGCATGTGCAGGTTTGAGTAGTCTTCAGATGGAAAGTTCATCCTTCAGCACCTCGGTCTGAGGAATCCCAGTTCGGGCAGGTTCTGGCCTCTGCTTGTGGCTCTGCTCGGCTTACAAACAAGAGCTGTCTGGGGGCATCTGCGTTTCTGCTGCAGACCGGGGTATCACACTTGCTTTCTGAGTCCCCTAAGTCAGGGCAAAGAGAATCAGGAACTGAAAGTCATTCAGCCACTTCACATTCTCAAAAAGACACCTGTGCAAAACCTGGTTATTATTTTCAAATGAAATGAGTCATCAGATTTGACAAACCAACCCTTTACGCAGCATGGCACAAAGAAAGAGGGCTTTAGAGGCAGAGGAAACTGTGTTCCAATCCTTGGCTCTGCCTTTTTAGCTGAAACGTTTTAGGCAATTCATTTGCCCTCTCTGAAGACTCATTCGCTCATTTGCAAAATGAGGCAAATAATAACACCTAAGATCTCAAGCTGCTGTGAGAATTAAATGCACCATTACTTTAATCGAATAAAAAGTCCCTTGGACAATATCTGGCATTCAGTACGCACTCAGCAAATGTTAGATTCTCATCTCTAGCTTTTCGTCTAGATACTGAGCATCTCAGGATGGATCCCCATAGTAACAGAATATGGGAGAGATGCCACCCAAATTCATTTTAAATGAATGAGTTTGATGGTATTGTACACAGGCAATTAAAGGAGGGGACAAGAGGATTGATGATAAAGGTTCAGGCTCGCTAGTCTCCTTTTGGGGGAAGGGAGACAAAACAATCTGGGGTTAAATGTCCAGCCTACACCCTAGTCACTAGAATCAGGCAGACTGGTTAAATCAGAGCCCACCTGAGACTCTTTTTCATCTGAAAAATGAGACCTCTTATGGGAATTAGGTTTTCTAAAAGTATGTCTGGTAGGTGCTCAAAAATGATAGCTGAAAGATGGATGGCCCTAGAGATTATCATATTAAGCAAAGTACGTCAGAGAAAGACAAATATCATATGATATCACTTATATGTGGAATCTAAAGAAAATGATACAAATGAACTTATTTACAAAACAGAAATCGACTCACAGACAAAGAAAACAAACTTATGGTTACCAAAGGTGATAGCACGGGAGGGGGGAGATCAATTAGGAATTTGGAATTAATACATACACACTACTATATATAAAATAGGTAAACAACAAGGACCTACTGTATAGCACAGGGAACTATACTCAATATCTCGTGATAACCTATAAGGGAAAAGAACCTGAAAAAGAATAGATATAACTGAATCACTTTGCTGTATGTTTGACACCAACACAACATTGCCAATTAACTATACTGCAATTAAAAAATGATAGCTGAAATTCTCACCTTAAATTAGCACGTTAAAGAAATGGGCAGTCAAACCTCCAGTCTCCACAGATGCCCTGGAATCTGCGCACCTTTGCGACCCTACAAACCCGTTCCCTCGGCTGCACCCCTGGCCGCTCGGAACTTCCGGTCTGGGGTGGGGTGGGGCGGTGGGCGGGGGTGTGAAGCGCGTGGTGTTCGCCCACGGCTTCCTCTGATCCCTGACTTGGGCCATTGCGGACCTTCTCGGTCTCAGCTGGCTCCGCTGCCAGCTCTGCACGGGCTCCGGACGGCTTCGCGCCGGGGTAACGGGACAGCCCCTCGCCTCCCGCCCCCCGCTGTGCCTCCCTTCCCCCGGCTCCGGGGCTCCCATACTGACCGCGCCCTGAGGTCTGCACCCCAGCCCTGGAGCGCAGGAGACTCGACGCCCTGTGGGGTGAATCCCTGCCCAGTGCGGGCTGGGAGCCGGTGGGCGCAGTTTGTACACTTCCCCGGACGCAGTCCCACGGACCCGGCGGTCCTTCCCACGCACGGGCAGCTCACTCGGGAACACCGGCTCCCACTGGCTCCGCCCCCTTCCCCCGCTTCCCTCCCCCCCCCTCCCCCGTGAAGGCGCCCTTAATGCAGCCCTGCTGGGGGCCCTCTGCTGCAGGCTTTGCTTTCTGTGGCTGAAATTTGGGAGTTAGAATATTCACCAGTATAACAGCAATAAAAGCACTGTTATAAACAACAAGGTCCTACTGTATGGCACAGGGAACTATATTCAATGTCCTGAGATAAACCATCATGGAAAAGATTATTTTTAAAATGTATATATATGTACAACCGAATCACTTTTCTGTGCAGCAGAAATTAACACAACATTGTAAATCAACTAGACTCCAATTTAAAAAAAAGGCACTGTTGCTGGTGGGGAGTGGAGGTGCCAGTCACCGCCAGCGAGCAGGGAGCCCCATGCAGCAAGATTACTCAGGCTCTCACCTGTGGCCTTAGGTGCAGCTGAGGCACTTAGTGTCCCGGGGCGGCAATACCTGTAATGACCATGCGGTGGCCTGGCTGCCAGTTGAAAAATGGAAGGGGTGGGGGGCTCAGGGTGGCTAATTGTCAACTTGGGTCACACAGTGAAAGCCACCGACCCCTTGTAAGGAGCAATTGCAGGACAGACTCTGTTGCAGAGCAGGCCCACGGTGTAACTGCAGAAGTGGCAGAGCTGAAAAAGAGTGCGTGGTCCCAATGGGACCCCACCTGACGGGCAGGCGTGGAATCCGACCTGTGAAATGGGGGCATGTGAGAGGATACCGTGAGCAGCTGAACCTGCAGACTCCTCGAGCCCCTCTCCTCTCCAGAGGAGGTGGGACCACGACCTCAGGGGAGGCAGGTGCCCTGCAAGGTGCCTCTGGTTCTGCTGGAGATCTGCCCTCCACTCCTGATGGCCTCAAAGCAAACAGCCAAGGCCAGGTCTCCACACGGCCATCCCTGCTCTGATGAGAGGAAACAGCACATGTGCCAAAGGACCCGTGGGGGCCACTGCACCTGGGCAGAGACCGGGGTCACATGGGAGGGTTTTGAAGCTGTCGGACTGGGGAACAGTGGAATATAAGCCTGGGTAAGGGGAGTGTTTTCCCACTTGGGGGGCTTTGTCTGAAAGTCAAGATCCAGTGGTACAGCAAGAACACCCAGGGCTGTTCCAAATAGACTGTTGGGATGGAACTTGGCCTAGAGAAATGGGGACTGACATAGTCTTGAGGAAAGGTGAGAAGGCCTAAGGAGGTGGAAATGTTGGAATTGATTTACTGTATAAGAAGGACACAGCCTCTATTAAGGCCACTGGCCTGAGATGCTTAATGGTGGCAGCGCTCTGTCGGCTAGTGTGGCCGGTGAGAGGTGGCCATAAACGGGAAGAGGAGGCCAGGTGACTGCACTGAAATATCAAAGGAAGGCGAGTGTAATTATTGTGCCAGAAAACTAGGCTGGACCAGCTCTCAGGGCTCCTTAAACCACAGGGATCTGGGGCAGTGGCTATTGGGTCACTAGTGGGTCACTGTGTTCCTAGTGGGGAGAGAGATGGACACCCGACTAGGACACGCTGATTATATAATAAAAAAAAAATCAAGAGCTCATGAGCAGGAGGCTGATGTCAGCTGTCCTCATGGAAAATCACGTTCTCTCCGAAGCTCCCAGGTATAAGTCAGTTCCCAGGCCCAGCACTCATCGTTTGACAGGGAAGTCAGCTCTCCTTAAGGAAGGACCTTGCAACACCACCACACCTATAGATAGCAAATATTTCCCCAATCATCCCCCCAGAGAGACTTGAGGTCATTTTCCAGGGTATCTATGCACCAGGGAAGGGAGAACACCCAGAATTTCCAAGGACTTTGTGATATGGGATCTGTGATAAGACTGACTGAAACCCGAAAACTCAAAACATCACAGGCTCCTGTGCTTAGAATGAGGGCCTATGGAGGTCAGATGAGAACTAGCCCTGGCTCCAGTTTAGCTGACAGGGGGCCTAGGGAGTCTTCAGACCCACCCTGTGGTTATTTCCTCAGCCCCCAAGTGGGAACTGGAGTAACACAGCAGACACTGTCTGTCCCTGGCCCACACTCCCTGGGCACTGAAACCTGACAGCTTTACTGCAAACACCTGTGACTCTTTGTGTGTGATCTTCCTTTAGCAGCTGGCCTATGCCTGGAGCAGGTTGGACATGCCAGAGGGCTGACAATCCTAGGTGAGAGAGGTGGGGAGTCAGAATGTCCTGTGTCCTGCCAGAGGCTCCATCAGCTGACTGTGTTTCCTGCGAAGTCCCAGAGGTCACTCCCTTCTCTGAAACAAGAAGGAATGAATTAGTGAGAAGGCCACTGGGTCATGAGAACCTGAATGTTGGCCCAGGACTTAGGGGAGGACATGCTGCTATGGAACTGTGCTCCCTACTGTCAAGGGTCATAACAGGACTCCAGAATAGCAGAGCCCATGTGACAGCCCTAAACTGTCAGAGACATGGTGAATGTAATTGCCACACAGGTGGGAAAGGTGCCGAGGGTGACTTGACCCTCAGGCTATGTGGAATGGCTGATCTAATGATGATTATGTCCCTGGAGGGAGATTGATGGGCAGTGTCATGGACTGAATGTTTGCGTCCACCCAAGTTCACATGTTGAAATCCTGACCCCCAGTGTGATGCTATCAGGAGATAGGGACTTTGGGGTGATTAGGTCATCCGAGAGCCCCCGTGACTGGGATCAGTGCCTCTGTAAAGAAGACCCCAGAGAGCTCTCTTGTGCCATCTGCCTTGTGAGGACACAGAGAGAAGACAGCCGTTTATGAATCAGGAATCGGGCTCTCACAAGACACCAAATCCGCAAGGAAAAAATGAAAGTTCACTGGAGGGAACTAAAAGTCCAGATGATGACAGCTTCTCATTGGCTGAGCTGTGGTGTTTTACATTGGCTGGGCTTGTTGCTGGGTGAGAAGAAAGCCTTCCTTCCACCCTCTGTGGTAGTAGAGCAGTGGCACTTCCTGTTCGGGGCTGTAAGGTACCTCTCTCCGTCTCCCCATCAGTAACTGATGTCTTCCTGTTGGGGTAATTAATGGTGAGGGGTAGGGTGGGAGACCTCCCTCTACAGGCCTTCTCAACTCCAGTTTTAGTTGAGGTTTCCTTTTATTAATTATTAATTTTCACAGTAACCACACTAAAAAAATTTCAAAAAGCAACAAGTGAAATTAATAATACCTGTATTTACTTAGCCCAACATATCTAAAATATTATCTTTTCAACATGGAATCAATATAAAATATTAGTGAGCTGTGTTAAATTATTTTTTCATACCAAGTCTTCGGGATCTGCTGTATATTTTACACTTACAGCACATCTTAATTCAATTACCCACATTTCAAGTGCCGAATAGCTACATGTATCTAGTGGCTACTATGTTGGACAGTGCAGGTCTGAAGAATCCTTCATTGTCTGGACTTTCTGCAGAACATCACACTGGGGCACTATATTGATGACATCATGCTACCTAGACCCAGTGAGCAAGAAACGGCAGGTATTCTAGGTGCCCTGGTAAGACACATATGTGCCAGAAGGTGGGATATAAGCCCTACAAAGATTCAGGGGCCTGCCACATTGGTGAAAATTTTAAACCTGTTAGATGTTTGTGTAGAAAACAATTTAACTTGCCCAAAGGGGAGTCTGGCCTTAGCCCTGGGCTGCAGGGAAGTTATCTCTTGCCCTTGGAATGTCATGTCTGATAGGAGTGTTTTGTTTTGTTTGGCCCTGGGCCAGCCATATAATAACAGTGTGGTTTGGGATGGGGGCTTTGGGTCAGGCGATATCGGGTGTGACCTCTTGAGGGCCAGGAGACTGAGATCAGCCACAAGGGCAGTTAACCACGCTTATTTGATGGCGCCCTGCCCCGCCCCCAAAAATCTTTACACACCGAGGCTTTGGTAAGCTCCCCTGGTTGGCAATCCTCCATGAATACCGTTACAAATCAATGCCTGGAAGTAATGCTGTCCAGAGTCCACAGGGAGAGAACAACTGGGAGCTCTGTGTTTGTTACCTCCCTGGATTCTGCCCTTGGTATTTCTTCCCTTGGCTGATTCTAATCTGTATCCTTCAGCGGTAACAAGCTATAACTGTGAGTATATAACAGCTCTCAGTGAGTTTTGCAAGTCCTTCTGGCAAATTATCAAACCTAAGGGTGGTCTTGGGGCCCCCCCAAACTTGTATTTGGTGTCATAAATTAGGGTGATCTTATGTGGACTGTGCCCCCTCACTTCACAGTTGATTACTTTCACAATGTTATTAAATGTTTATTTACAATTGTCTATATATTTACCACTTTCTTTGCTCTTTATAATGTCTTGCATATCAGACTTTCCATCTGACATCGCTTTCCTTTGGCCTGTAGCAAATTCTTTGGAGTATCCTTTAGTAAGTTCTGCTGGTGACAATTTTTTTCCTGTTTTTATCTGAAAATGTTTTATTTTCTGTCATCTTTGAAATATATTTTTGGTGAGGTTTGTAGTTACTTTTTCCAGCACATTGAAGATTTAATTCCACAGTCTTCTGGCTTCCATTGTAGCTGTTGAAAAAAATCAGCAGCCAAAGTGTCATTCCTTTGAAGGTAATCTATTTCCCCCACCCCAGCAACGTTTGATAATTTTTCTTTGTTTCCTCAAGTTTCATTATTAATAATCTAGGTGTGTATTTCTTTTCCTTTACTTTTGTGTGGAGTTCATGGTCCTTCCTGAACTAGTAGGTTGGTTTTTTTTTTTAATAAATTTATTTATATATGGCTGCATTGGGTCTTTGTTGCTGCACGCGGGCTTTCCTCTTTATTTATTTATTTATGGCTGCGTGGGGTCTCTGTTGCTGCGGCTCGGGCTTTCTCTAGCTGCGGTGAGCTGGGGCTACTCTTCGTTGTGGTGTGCGGGCTTCTCATTGCGGTGGCTTCTCTTGTTGTGGAGCACAGGCTTTAGGGCGCATGGGCTTCAGGAGTTGTGGCGCACGGGCTTAGTTGCTCCGAGGCAAGTGGGATCTTCCCAGACCAGGGCTGGAACCCATGTCTCCTGCATTGGCAGGCGGATCCTTAAGCACTGCGCCACCAGGGAAGTCCTGGTAGGTTGGTTTTTGTCATCACTTCAGGACAATTATCAGCCATTAATTTTTCAAATATTTCCTCTGCTACATTCTCTCTCTTCTCTTCTGGGACTTTGATCAAACATATGGTAAACGTTCTCACTGTATTCTCTATTTCTCTAAACTTCACTACATGCTTCATTCTGGATATTTTCTTCTGACTCATCTTTTCACAGACTCTCTCTTTAGCTGTAACTCAGTTTACAGATCTATCTAGTTATTTTGTGTTTCAGTTCTAGAATTTCTAGTTGCTTCCTTTTCGTATATACTCTGTCAGTTCTTATAGTTTCCAGTTCTCTGCCCAAATTTCCAGTCGTTTTTTATATCCTTGACCATAGTAAGCAGCATTATGTTAAAATCTATGCCCAATAATTCCACTACCTGGCGCTCTGGTGTGACTATCCTATTACCTGCCACTTCTCTTGGCTCTTGTTCCTGATATATTATCTCTTCATGTGTCTGATATCTGTGATTGTGTGTTAGGCATTATTTTTGAAAAATTGTTTGTGGAAATAATTTGAGAATTTGGATGTTAGTATCTTATTCCAAGAGGATTTGCACTTGCTTCTATCAGGCACCTGGAGCATTAGGAATCAGGATTTTCTTAATTTACTGTTAAGGATTAAGGTTTCCTGAGTCACACAGATGACTTGAAGTTGGGTTGCATCCTGGCAAGGGCTGGCGTAGATTTTTCAGAATCCCAACCCAAAGCAGGCCCTGGGCTCCAACTTCTGTCCTTTTAGTCTGTGTTGCTATCAAAAGCATCACTCAGCTTCTCAGTCTCTTTTCCATGAACAGTGGATGCTCCCAGAGCAGGAGGCCCCAAACGCAGGACATGATTCACTGGATTTTGTTTTTCTTCTCTATCTTCACCTGGTAATTCTTTATTACCTTCTTTTTTTTTTTAAAGAATTTCACTTTTATTTATTTATTTATTTTGGCTGTGTTGGGTCTTCGTTTCTGTGCGAGGGCTTTCTCTAGTTGAGGCAAGTGGGGGCCACTCTTCATCGCGGTGTGCGGGTCTCTCACTATCGCGGCCTCTCCTATTGTGGAGCACAGGCTCCAGACGCGCAGGCTCAGTAGTTGTGGCTCACAGGCTTAGTTGCTCCGCGGCATGTGGGATCTTCCCAGACCAGGGCTCGAACCCGTGTCCCCTGCATTGGCAGGCAGATTCTCAACCACTGCGCCACCAGGGAAGCCTTCTTTATTACCTTCTTATTTCTTCAATGTCTTTTAAGATTTTGTTCACCCTTTTCAGCTTTCCTCAGCATGTGGCTGGCTGGTCCCAGTTACCTGTTCCACTGTTATTAGAAGTGAAAGTCTCTGTTATGCAAATGTAAGAGATTATTATTGTTATAATCTCCTGACTACTTGTTTTGGGTTCCTTTGATGGGAAAAATGTGCGCTAAACTCCCATTTACTTGGCATGATATAGAGATTACAGAAGAAATAAATTTTGTTAAGCCCAAATTGCTTTGATTCACCTTTGATTAAAACTAAAATCAGAGGCCACAGTTTTTTTTAGAGATAAATTTTACAGAGCTATTGATACAAATGCTTTTGATAATGTAAAACACTGGGTTATGAATTAGCCTTTGTTAGACAGTTGAGGAGAATTTTAAGTTATATGAATATATATTCTGAATTTTGTTAAAAATCTGAGTTTTTATCTGCTTATTAAAAAGCTACAAGGAGGGCTTCCCTGGTGGCGCAGTGGTTAAGAAACCGCCTGCCAATGCACAGGGCATGGGTTCGAGCCCTGGCCCAGGAAGAGCCCATATGTTGCGGAGCAACTAAGTCCATGCACCACAACTACTGAAGCCGGGGCACCTAGAACCCGTGCTCTGCAACAAAAGAAGCCACAACAATGAGAAGCCCGCGCACCGCAACGAAGAGTAGCCCCCGCTCACTGCAACTAGAGAAAGCCCGCGCACAGCAACAAAGACCCAACACAGCCAAAAATAAAAACAAATAAATAAATTTTTTAAAAAGTACAAGGAGCTTTCTTTTCCTATAATATCAAACAATTTGTTTGAATAGTTTCCTTGATGTTATGAATGTTTGATATAGAAAACTAACGTGTTCGAATATTTGTTGTAGAACACCATTCATTTGATTTGTAAATCGTATTTGTCGTAGGAGATTAATTTTATTCACTGGCTTTGTGATAATTAACTTGCTGATTTTACCTCGCTGATTTGTTGTAATTAATACAACTGGTAGAAAAAGCCTGTGAGGATTCTCTTAAAATTAGGAACATAATGAAAGAAATTCCTTCTGGTAAAAACTAATTTTGTTTCACAAAAATTAAATTTGTTTTACGTGTAAATTAAAGTGGCTCTAACAAATTAACTTAGAAATGCAATGCAAAGTGTCAATTTGTCACAACTGGGTATTCAGGCTGATGGAATCTTCTTGCTTATTTTGATATTGTTGTTTTATTTTACCTCTATTCATACGTGGATCGTCACATTACAAAAGATTAAATAATTCTCTTAAGGCTTCCCTAAGCATATAAACACTTTAACAGGTGGTGATTCAGAAGGCGTCTGCACTGCTAAATATCTCTCATCCCCTCATTCTTGCCCAATAAATAGACATCTCACGCTGGAACATGGGATAAATGGGAATTAGCAGCAGGTGGAGGGAAAGACAGGAGGAAGTGGTACAAGCAAATGGCCTTGAAGTCAGACTGATGGTGACTGAAATCCTGTCCCTACCCCTTACTAAGCTTTGTGATCCTGGGTAAGTTACCCTGAGCCTCGGAGTCATCAACTGTAAATTGGGGGTAATGATGGTAGCCATCTCACAAGGGCTTTTGTGGGGGAGAAGGTGAAGGATTACCTAAGATTGCGGTTCTAAATCACTCAGTCCCTTGAGAGCATGTGATAAGTACTGTATAAATAATGACGGCTATTATTAGCTGACTGGGATGCATTTAGCCGTCTCGGGAATAAAGGCAGCTGCAGAATTTCTGCTAGGAGGGGCTCCGGAACAGAGATCACGCTGGAAGGCGCGATAGGACCCTGCTTTTTAGTTGATTCTTTGCGTAGTTGAAGAAAAGAGAAAGGAGATTTAGAGGGACTGGAGCGCTTCTCCCCGCCCCCGCACCCCTTGTGCGCTGCTCCCATCCCGGAGATGTTCGGGGCTTGTCTTGCACTCCTCCGTCCCGTCCCATTCGTTCCAACCAATCAACCAGTCAACAAACACGAAACAGCCCTACCAAGGGGTTGTGGACCCTGGAGAGAGAGCGCCGCACTTCTAGCTTGGAGGGTAGCCGCCCTGCGCTCAGGCCCCCGCTAGATGCCCCTGACCCCTTACACCGACCCACTGGGAACCCACCGAGACCCACCCCAGCCCCGCTCGCCCTGGACGTCAGCTCCATCTCCCTTTCCAAGGAGCAGGGGCAGGATACGGGGTTTCACCGGCCACAGACCGCAGAGAGTGGTCCCCCTGAGCCAGGCTGGTGTCAGCGCACTGCTGACCCGGGGGCGCCGCTCGGACCCGCTGCAGCCTCCACCGTCAGACAGAGGTCCATTCCCAGCACCTGCTCAGGTCGGGGACACACTCGGGCATCCACAGCCGCGGCCAGTCTCCTGTTCCCGCCCGGACACTCTCCCCACCCAGGGAGAGGCTTGACCTTGGCTCTGGAGCCGACTCTGAGGTCCAGGCTTCGCCTCCAGTTAGGACGTGACCTTGGGCAGGTTATGTTTGTGTGTCCGGTTTCCCCCATACCAAGATCACCCCCAAGGACCATCATCAATCTGGAGGGTTTGGCACCTGCGCTCAGAGAACTTTCAATACGCATCAGCTGTGATTACCTTGCATGCCCCGAACCCAGACAAATGTATCAACCTGCTCTGATTGTATGGTGAAAAGACCCCGGGTTCTGGTTACAATCTCAACTGCAGTCTCAGCAGAGACACGCTGAATAATCTGGGACCAGTTGCCCCTTCTCTCTGGACCTCTGCTGCTCCGTCCGTCACCTGATCGACGTCATTGATTTGAAAAACCCATTTATTGATCTTACAGGCTCCTCCCTGGCAGAAGCGCCCAGCTACAGGGATTACGCAGTCCTGTGGGAGGGGCCCCACGGGCGGGAGGCTGGTCACTCTGCTTTAGGGGCGAGGGCGGTCAGAGGTTCATAGGAAAATGGCATTTGAACGAGGCTGGAAGGATGACCCACTGGAGGCCGCCCGGTAAATAATGGCGAGGCTTTTATGTCGCTGCCCTTTCAGAGCTGAGCGTTCGCAGGGATCGCGTCCTGTAGTAGGCCCACGCTCCTCCTCCATGGCTGAGGTCGCGGGGACCGCGGAGCCGCACAGAGCAGGTGGTGCCCGGAATCCGCATCCCGGGACCTGGCCCGCATCTCGAGGCCCGCTCCGGTGTCCGCTGGCTGGGAGCGCGGGGGTGCGGCCGCTCTGGCCGCCAGTGCCCTGGCCACACTCGGCTGTGGCATGGGCCCCGCTTCCGGGAGAGTTGGCTCGGCTCGGGCAGCGCCCGCGCACTCCCAGCGCGCGAGAGCCAGGGGGTCCCGAGCCGAGCGCAGGCTGCGCGCGCGCGCGCGCGTCACGTGGGCGGCGCAGGAGCGCCCCGCCGCGGGAGGGGGCGGGGAGGGGGCGGGGAGGGGGCGGGGTGGGGGCGGGGTCGGCGCGCGGCCTCCCGTGAAGCCCCGCGCGGGGAAGGACCGGAATTCCGGGCGGGCGGCTTGTTGTTAACATGGCGGCGGCAGCTACCGGCACGTCTCCAGGAGGCGGCGGGGCCCACACCCGGAAGACGGGTCTCTTTTCGGCCTAGCGCGGCGGCCGTTGCGGACCCGGAAGTCCGGGCCGGTTGCTGAATGAGGGGAGCCGGGTCCTCTCCGCGCCAGTCCCCCCGCGCCCTCCGCCCCGACCCGGGCCCCGCCATGTCCTTCTTCCGGCGGAAAGGTAACGAGGGGCGCGGACGGGCGCGGGGCCGGGCCTGGGGCGGCGGGTGGCGGCGAGGCCGAGGCCGAGGCGCGGAAGGACGCTCTGTGCGCCGGGCCCGCGGTCTTGCGAGAGGGAGCGGGGCCTCCGCGCGGGCGGGCGGGCACCCAGCCGGTTCCGAAGTGTGTGCCGGGACCCGCGCGGGGTAGTGCGTTTTGCGGACACACAGCTTTTCGGGGGCGGGGCGGTGCGTGTGTGTGAGTTTGTACCAGAAGAAGGGAATTCCTTCCGTACTTTTTTTACGGAAGTCTCGGACTTGTCAGAATATTGAGAGGTTTATGTCTAAAAGCAACACGTGAAAAAATTGGTTTCTTCAACTAGTGCTCTTTTCCAGTTTCCCCTTTTTTCGGGGGGTGGGGTGGGGGAGCGGGATTCTGCTGTCCCTAAAGTGACAGTGCTTAACTTATGGCTAAAAGTCCCCTAACGAAAACGACTCCTTTTGATGAATTAGCAAGTTTACTAAGTACTGGAACCCAAACTTCAGAAACAAACTTTATATTTCTGATTTTGAGTAGTAGCTGCCCAATTTTTGAGTAGAGGCAGCTTGATTTTGAGCCTGGGTAAGGTTGTTGGCGTTTCGTTACCGGTACGTATCCAGAGTGGACAAGTGTGGGCCTTCTGGGTTGATTAGTGGTTCTTGTATCGATTCTCGTTGCTTCCGGGAAAATTTACCAGGCAAAAACGGGTTTTTGGGAAAGCACTAAACTAAATCAGGGACTTGGGTTCACGTGACAGCTCTGCTACTAACTCTGTCACCTGGGACGGAAAAATGTTAACCCACTTTCCTCTCTCACCTGAGAATTCAATGATTCCTAAAGGCCCCATTCAACTCTATAAATTAAAGAATTCCTTTTAAGTACGCACAGAGTTTTAATAACTGTTGCCATGTGATGAGTGAATGAAACCATGATGAGTGAATGAAAACCACTCTGAATGAATGAAAGCGGTAAAATGGTACAAGGAAGCTTTATTGGTAAGGTACCTTGGTATAGTTAATAGCTCTCTAATTTGTTTGAGTGTTGGAATGGTTAGTTGTAGTGTTTTTTTTCGGGGGGCAGAGCATTCTGTGTATAATGAGGCAAATTGCATGTTGCACAATAGACTGTTGTCTCTATTCAACAAATATTTTTTGAACGTCCACTGTTTGCCAGGCACTGTGCTAGGCCCTCAGTATTAAGCACTGAACAAGACAAAATCCTTATATCTATGGAGCTTGTTGTCTGCTGGGGTAGACGGACAATAAATCTCTCTCTCTCTCTGTCTCCCTCTCACTCTCTGTCTCCCTCTCTCTGTTTACAAATTGAATACAGTGTTATGAAAGAGCTTGAGAGAAGTAACATATTTCGGTTTGATGTTAGTCAAAGGCCTGAGCAGGTGACCTTGAAACTTAGAGCTGAAGGAACAGCAGGAGGTAACGTATAGATGCCAGGGAAGAGCATTCTAGGCTCAGGGAATAATGTGTTCAGAGGCTGGGAGGCAAGAGTTTGGTGCCCTTCAAGAAAGAAAAGAAGCCCACTGTGACTCGGGCTTAGAGAGGTAGACAAGGATCAGATGATTCAGAGCTTTGTAGGTCACGGTTAGGTGTTATTCCAAGTGCAGAAACAATATTACTTTTAAAATTTTAAAGAGGGGTGATTTGATCTCTTTTTATGTTTTAAAAAGATCATTCTAGATGCTTTTTGGAAACTGGATGTGGCAAGAATAGAAACTGGAGATGGTCTTATTTAGGGATCCCATCCAGTCTCTGAATACCATTTTTAAATACCACCTATCTGCTGATGACTCCCAGATTTACATCCCCAGCTTGGATTCTCTGCCCTGAATCCAAACTGTGTATCCAACCGTTGGTCCACTTTATACCTCTACCTAATAGATGTCTAATAGATAAATCTTTAGCCTACTGTATCTAAAATTTCCCCTTAGATTTAGTCCTCCTAAACCTGTACATCACTTTTTCTCATCTTAACAAATTACATTTCTGGCCTTTTAGTTGCTCAGGCTAAAACTTTAATACCTTCTTGAACCTCTTTCTCTCCTACTGTGTATCTGATCTGTTAGGTCTACCCCAGAATATACCCAAATCCAGCCACTTCTCACCATCCCTGACCATTAACACCCTGGTCTAGGGAGTCATCTCTATTTAGGTTGGGTGGTTAAGGAAGTTCTCTGAGGGATGTCATTCAGATCTCAGCTTAAATGTCAAGAGGAAACCGGTTTTATGAAGATCAAGGAAGCAGCATTATTTTGCTATAGGCTTCAATTTGGTTTCCCTTCTTCCATTCTTGACGCCTGTGGTGTATTTTCGAAATGCATTCTGCCACACCTCTGTTCAGATTCCCTCAGTGGCTTCCTGTACATGGCCCTCCATAATCTAGGTCCCATTTCTTCTCTGTGCTCATCTCCTGCTTTCTTTCTCCATCATTCTTCCATTTATATTGGCCTCCTTGTTGTTAAGTACATTCCCACCTCAGGGCCTTTACACTTATTCTCTCTGCGTGGAAACCTCTTCCCACAGATATGTGCCTATTTTGTCCCCCATCTTCTTCAGGTTTTTGATTAATTGACATCTTAGTGAAGCTTTCTCTGACCAGCTCGCTTAAGATTGTAGTCCCCAGGCCCTGCACTCCCATCCCGTCACCCTACTTTATTTTTTCTGTAGCATTTGTCCCCATCTGCTGTACTGTGTGTTTTATTAGGATGGAAGATGATTTCTGTTCATGGCTGTATCCCCATGTCTAGATTAGTGCCTGGGATATAGTTAGAAAATTAGTAAATATTTGTTGAATAATTAAAGTAAGAAAAATATTAGGAAGTAATAAGTGCTGTGCAGGGAATTTAAACAGTGATTTGGGAGCAGATCACCAGATGACAGTTTGTGTTTGGATAGTGAGGGGAGGCTTCTCTGAGCAGATGGTATTTAAATTGAGGTGTCAATGAGGAAGGAGAGCCAGCCTTGCAAAGGTAAAAGGAACTGCATTCTGGCTGGAAAGAACTGGTAGTACAAACATCCTGAGGCAGGAAAGAGCGGGGTTTGTTCAAGGACAGAAAGAAGGCTGAAACGTGCTGGGAGTGGAGGGCGATGGGGCATGTTTTAGAGATAGAGATAGCATGACTTGAGTAATGATTGGAGTGAAGGAAAACTGGGAAAGCTTTGGAAAGCTTAGACATGGGGTAGGAGGAGTCCAGAGCTCTCTTCCGGCAGTTGTGAGTTTGCGGAAACTCTTGGATGTCCGTGTGGATATGTCAAGGAGGCAGTTGGATGTACAGGTCTGTAGTTCTGGGAGAAGATCAGAATTTGAGTTCTGAATCTGGACTTAGAAGTATTTTGCATAAATGGTGGTTAAAGACACAGGCCTAAATGAGCTCATCTGTGGAGTACATATGGGATATGAATTAGTTGTGTTGAAAGGCTATGGTACCGTAACAAAGAGACACTAAGTACAATGGCTCAAACAAGGTAGGCCTTTATTTCTGTCTTGTGTAACCGTCCAAGTCCCTGGTCATCAGGTGGCTTTGCTTCACGATCATTCAGGAATCATTTTCCTTCCGTTGTGTTACTCCTCTTTCTCTTAGGGTATAGTCTGTGTTATCAAAGGCAGGTCATGGTCCCTTCTGTCAGCTCTCTGACTCCTGATAATGGGAAAGAGAAGCTTTGGCCAGAAATGGCACATACCTCTTCTGTTCACATTTCATTGCTGAGGACCGAGTCATATGGTCACAGTTAATTAACTCAGGGGCTTCTGGGAAATGGAGAGAAGCTAGCCAGTTGTGTGCCAGGACACAACCCTCTTACTAGGAAGTCCAGGTAGAACTCTCTACAACCCTCTACAGTGGCCAGGTAGAATCTCCTGCCATGCTGTAGACAAGGAGAGAGCTCCGGGGTTAATCCAGCTTTTAAAGTTGAGGAACATGAGTCATTGGCAAAGGAGAATCGACAAGAAAATGCCAGTGATACAGGAGTACAATATCATGGACGCTAAGAGAAGATAATACTTCAAAAAGGAGGGGTAAATGGGGAAGGGGCTGGAAGGGGCCATTGGGGTAAGGGTGGGGGGTTGTTGTTTTTGAGATAAAAGATGCTAAGCACGTTTGTTCTAGGAAGGATCCAGTAGAGAGGGAGAAAATGATACCGAAGAGAGGTGTTACTTGCAGGAGTGAAGTTCTTGAAAAGACCTTAGGAGCTGGGATTAAAGCCTGGCTGTATCAAGATTTGATTAGGATACACTGCAGCTGGAAATGGCAATCGATACAACCACTTGTTTAAAAGTTTAAAAACTTCCAAACAATGCTATAACTTGTTTATGAATACGTAAATATATTAAAGAGTAAAAATGATGGAAACCATAAATGTTCAATTTCTGAAATTTTTTTCTCTAGGAAGAGGGGGAATGAGTTGAGGGAGGGACTTTAGTTGTAACTGCAGTGTTTTGTTTCTTTTAAAAATTCTTCTGGGGCTTCCCTGGTGGCGCAGTGGTTGAGAGTCCGCCTGCCAATGCAGAGGACACGGGTTCGAGCCCTGGTCTGGGAAGATCCCACATGCCGCGGAGCGGCTGGGCCCGTGAGCCACAACTACTGAGCCTGCGCGTCTGGAGCCTGTGCTCCGCAACAAGAGAGGCCGCGATGGCGAGAGGCCCGCGCACCGCGATGAAGAGTGGCCCCCGCTTGCCACAACTGGAGAAAGCCCTCGCACAGAAACGAAGACCCAACACAGCCATAAATAAAATAAATTAAAAAAAAAAAAAAAAGATGGCTAGCAGGACATCAGAGCCGTTTTTTAAAAAAAAAAAGAATTCTTCTGAAGCAAATATGGCATAATGTTAAGATTTGCTAAACCTGAGTGTTCCTCATATTAAGGTCTAGTCTTGCCTTTGTTTTAAATGTTTCATAATAATAAGAAATTATTATTTCTTATAGAAGAAATAGTAGTGCAAAATAGGATGACAAACCACGATAAATATAAATAGAATAAAATCTCTATGGCTAAAAAATCTTACAAAAGTCCATATAAAGATGGATTAAAAGATAAAGACTCAAGTTGGGTAATAAACCAAAATGCAGCTATTTACCAGAGACACAACCAAAACATAAGGACATAGAGAAATTGAAAATAAATGGATGCAAAGATATATCAGGCAAATGTTAACTAGAAGAAAGTTTGTGTGGTAGATGAAATACTTTAAAGCATAAAATACCATTAGGGATAAGAAGGCCTGTAAATTATGATAAAATGAAAAAGGTACTAAGAAGATAAAATTTTGAACTTGTTTGTACCTAAATCAGTTTCAAAATGTATAAAACAAAATGTACAGAATTACCAGGAGAAGTCAACAAATTCGTCATCATAGTTAGAGTTTTAAGAATGTTCTTTTTTAGAAATAAAGAGCAGTAATCACAATAAAAAGAAATGGGTTAACCCAGACAATAAAAAGATGGTGATCTTCAGATTGGTTTCCTGTTCTGTACTGTTTAAATGTTAAAAAGGTCATGGGAAAGTTAAAAGTAAAAGGCTGGAGAAGCATATCAGGGATATACAAACAGAAGGAAAGCTAGCATAGTCTTCACAATAGCACACACATGAAAAAAACATGGAAAAGTTAAGTTTTGTGAGGGAAAGGGAACAAGAGTCATTATTCACAGATAATATGATTGCATATGTAGAATATTCAAGAAAATCTAGGCTTCCCTGGTGGCACAGTGGTTATGAACCCGCCTGCCAGTGCAGGGGACATGAGTTCGAGCCCTGGTCCAGGAAGATCCCACATGCCGCGGAGCAACTAAGCCCATGCGCCACAACTACTGAACCTGCTCTCTAGAGCCTGTGAGCCACAACTACTGAGCCCACGTGCCACAACTACTGAAGCCTGCGCACCTAGAGCCCGTGCTCTGCAACAAGAGAAGCCGCCGCAATGAGAAGCCCAGGCACCGCAACAAAGAGTAGCCCCCGCTCGCCGCAACTAGAGAAAGCCCACGCACAGCAACAAAGACCCGACGCAGCCAAAAAATAATTAATTTTTTTTTTAAAAGAAAAAACATGGGCTTCCCTGGTGGCGCAGTGGTTGAGAATCTGCCTGCTAATGCGGGGGACACGGGTTCGAGCCCTGGTCTGGGAAGATCCCACATGCCGCGGAGCAACTGGGCCCGTGAGCCACAGTTGCTGAGCCTGCACGTCTGGAGCCCGTGCTCCGCAACACGAGAGGCCGTGATAGTGAGAGGCCCGCGCACCGCGATGAAGAGTGGCCCCCACTTGCCACAACTAGAGAAAGCCCTCACACAGAAACGAAGACCCAACACAGCCATAAATAAATAAATAAATTAATTAATTAATTAATTTTAAAAAATTTTTTAAAAAAACAGAAGAAAAGTAAAGTGGGCTGTGTCAGATCCCGTAAGTTTCTCGCTTGGCTTGAGCTGCCACGCTCCTTCCTTCTTGCATGTGATCTTGCTAGTGTGTCTGCATTAGAATTTCCAGTGTTTTGTGTAATAGAGGAGAAATGGTGTAATTATTTTTTAAATTTATTTATTTTATTTATTTTTGGCTGCGTTGGGTCTTCCTTGCTGCGTGCGTGCTTTCTCTAGTTGCAGAGAGCAGGGGCTACTCTTCGTTGTGGTGCATGGGCTTCTCATTGTGTTGGCTTCTCTTGTTGTGGAGCATGGGCTCTAGGCACACGGGCGTCCGTAGTTGTGGCTCGCGGGCTCTAGAGCGCAGGCTCAGTAGTTGTGGCGCATGGGCTTCGTTGCTCCGCGGCATGTAGGAACTTTCCGGACCAGGGCTTGAACCCTTGTCCCCTGCATTGGCAGGCGAATTCTTAACCACTGCGCCACCAGGGAAGCCCAAAATGGTATAATTTTTTAAGAGACAGTTGTTAAAGCTTGAGTAGTAGAAGTTTTAGAATGTTTGTAAGTTTAGAATATTTGTATTTGATGCTGTGGCAGGGATACACAGGAAGTCAGAGATGTTACACAACCAGAGAACTCTGTCTTTTTCTTCAGGTTGCATCTAGTAGTGAGTGGCACATGGTAATAATGTTAACTAGCGTCTTAAGTTTACTGTGTCCTAGCTCCTCTTGTAAGACCTTTACAAGTACCTATGTTTTCATCCACAACCCTCTCAGGTAGTCTCCAGTGTGGCTGGTGGAGAACCACACTGGGCAAGTACATGTTCGGTTTTGCTATGCTGGCTGGGAGGTGCTCTTGAGATGTCCGTTTACACATGTTATCTTAACCACACAGTAATTCTACAGTCCGAGTTTTTAACCAGAGGTAAAAGAGTGATTTTTTTAGGGTCTAGCAGACCAGGGTTGAAATCCTGCCTGTTGAAATGACTCTTGACTAGCTCATAACAGTGACCTAGTTTTGTAAATGAAGGAAGTTGAGACCCAGAGAATTAAAGTAACTTGTCCAGCATCACATGGCTATTGAATGGCGGAGCCCAAATTTGAACCCAGGTGTTCTGATCTTGTCTCTCCTTAAGCTCTGAGCGTACTTGACCAAATGCTGTTCAAAGATCACTTCCTGAGAGAAACTTCCCCTGACAACTGCCCTGCCCTGCTCCAGGGCAGCTCGCCCGTTGTTGGGGAACTTTGAACACACCTGTCAGAATAGAGCTGGTGTGATTTTTACAAGGCCTGGAAGGGGGTTTCTGGTTGTAGAAGTTGGTCATGGTGCTCTCTTCTCTTCCAGTGAAAGGCAGAGAGCAAGAGAAGACCTCAGATGTCAAGTCAGTTAAAGGTAAGTCAGCATGTTGCAGTGATGAACTCTTTCATCCTGTTACGTTCTCCCGTCTTTTGCCATTAATCGTCTCTGCCTTCTTTTATAATTACTGATGACTGTGACTTAACTTATATACTCTTCAACACCCACCATGTAATAGGCTGTTACTAAGCGTTTATTGGTTGTCCTAGTGATTCCGGTGAACCAGTGTCATCCGTACTAATCACACATTTGATTGTTCCCCACAAGCAATTAGTTGACTGTATTTTAAAAAAACAAAAAGCAGAAAATACTCTTTACTGAGCAGTCTGACCACTGACTTACGAAGCCTGGTTTTCTGTGGTTTATCTGGAAGTATGGTTGCTTACAGTTTTCACTTCCTTATTACTTTGGATGAATGGCCTTAACCTAAAATTTATTTGGAGTCCTTTATTGGAATCAATATATTGTCCTTATTTATAGGTAAGAGCATGTTTTTTTTAGATTGTAATCTCTGCTGTAGTTTTGACTGATTTCATTATGTCAATGTACAAAAATTGAAATGGGAAAATTATAATGAAAATTACTTTCATGACCATCACGTACAAATTTCATAGATGTAATTTATTTACGTGAATTCTAAAGATTGCCACTTATTTAGATTTTTCTTTTAAATGTTTGTATGTTGTGTGGCTAGTAACTCCATATGCTCAAATTGCCAGGGGGACACTAATTATAACTTAGAGGTTTGTAAGATTAGGGAAGAAGTAGGGTAGCTTACAGCCTTATTTTCTGCTTATTTCTGATAATTTAAAGCCAGTTGGTTCATATTGCCTTTTTTAAGGAGAATTTGATTGATGTTGGTAAAGACTTCAAGCCCTCAGGAAGCAGAGGCTTGTGAAGACTAGCCTTGATTGTAGTAGCAAGAGGGACTTTGATGTCCGAGGCACACCAGCCTCCGACAGTGTGACCTGGGGGAACTTTCCTCATTTGTACAACGAGGGGATTGGCCTACCTAACTCCTCAATCTGTCCCAGGCTAAAACACTCCATGCTTGTACTCCATTTATGACAGTACATAGTCTGTGCTCACATTCACTGCCTTAACTTTAGAATAACACAGACGCAGCAGGGAAACAGGCCCTCAAGAAGTTTGCAGTCTGATTAGAAGGACAAATTCAGACCCAGAACAGTAGCAAATAAACCAGAATCATAATAACTGTAGTTTATTGAGCACCTGTTCTGGTCTAGGTGTTAGACAAAAACTGTGGCTGTAACAGTGAACAAAAAAGACTTGGATCCACATCTTGCCCTCGTTGAACTTACAAATTGGTGGTAGGAAGAGGAGCATGAGTCAGATGATGCACACATGGCTTGGGCTAGATCAGCAGTGATGGAGATAAAGAGACCTGGACAGAGCTGTGTGGGAGGTGGAATAGACAGAGCTTTGTTCTCGATTAGGTGTGAGGGCGAGGAAGCTAAGGCTGGCACCCAGCTCTCTGGCAGGCCTAACACTGCGGCTGGTGCAGAACCACACTGGGCCAGTACCTGCTCCTTTTTGCTATGCTGGCTGGGAGGTGCTCTTGAGACGTCCATTTACACACGTTATCTTAACCACACAGTAATTCTACAGTCCGAGTAACCAGATAAAAGAGTGATTTTCTAGAGTCTAGCAGACCGAGGTTGAAATCCTGCCTGTTGAAATGCCTCTTTACTACCTCATTGACTTAGGGCAAAGCACTTAACTTTGTTCTGTTTGTGTATTCATCTCCAAAATGAGGTAAATACTGGTCTTGCAGCATTGTTGTGAGAGATAAATGAAATAATGTACCCCAAAAAAAGTACATCAAGAAACCAGTACAGGGCTTCCCTGGTGGCGCAGTGGTTAAGAACCCACCTGCCAATGCAGAGGACACGGGTTCGAGCCCTGGTCCGGGAAGATCCCACGTGCCGCGGAGCAACTAAGCCCGTGCGCCACAACTACTGAGCCTGCGCTCTAGAGCCCATGAGCCACAACTACCGAGCCCATGTGCTGCAACTACTGAAGCCCGCACGCCTAGAGCCCGTGCTCCGCAACAAGAGAAGCCACCGCAATGAGAAGCCTGCCTACTGCAACAAGAGTAGCCGCCTCTCTCCGCAACTAGAGGAAGCCTGCGTGCAGCAGCGAAGACCCAACACGGCCAAAAATAAATAAATTTATTTTTAAAAAAAGAAAAAAAGAAAAGAAACCCGTACAGTGCCTCATACAGAGTAGGTTTTATATTGGTAGCTATTACCATTTTAACAGAGTAGGCCCTTGATATGTTGGATTAGTTGTTAGTTATTAGTATTACAGGGAGTTCAAAGGAATTTGAGGTCAGCAGATGGTTTCTGGAGCATAGGGAAGCCTTCATAGAAATGAGACTTAATGTGTATGAAATTTGAATGATAAGGGTTTGAATGAAAGAGTCAGTTCTTCCTCTTTCCCCTACCAGCCCAGCTGCTTATTTCTTTGAGTATATACTGGGCAGAAGGACCTTCAGACTACTAAAAGGAAATTTTTAAGATAGATTGAGGTCAGATAGTAGAGGGTCTTAAAGACCAGAAAAGAGTTGAGACAGAGAAAACAGGGAACCACTATGGGCTTTTGAGCAGGATGTTGATGCTTTACATATGGCATTTATAGAGGTTAGCCTGGAAGAGCCATATAGGATGGAGACCCTAGGTGTGCTTTGCTGTGATACAAGAAGACCTGTACTAAGGGTGTGGTGTTGAAAATAAACAGGTCAGTATCTTGAAGGAAAAGTCAACAGATCTTGACAAGTAAACACGTATAGTGAGGAAGAATGGGTCCAAGATCTTGAGCTTTAGGGGCTGGTGGATTGACAGAGATAGGAAAATTAGAGAAGGAGAATTAGTCTGGAAGAAGATGTTTTAAGTTTGACGTTTGGAAAAATTGGTCTTGAGATGGTAAAGATGACAAATGAGAGGTTGGTTAGTAGCAAATAATTAGAGCCACAGGCTGGAAGCCGAGCTCAGAGGTCAGCCTGAGATCAGGTCAGGGTCCCCTCTGCCTCCAGCTCTGCAGGGCTGAGCCCTTGGAGCTGGCGCTGGGAGGGCCCGAATCAAGCGCATGTGTGAGACTTTCCCCTTGAATCAGCCAGAGTTACAGTTAACTCTGTTCTGTCTATTTTAGATAACAATTTAGATTTTAGATATCTGTTTTAGCTAAAGTTTTATCTATTTTACAGACATATCAAGGTCCCACTTAAGTTTATTTGGGTGGGGGGAGCTTACAGCTAAAAAAAAAAAGTTTGGAAAAGATTGCTCTTGGGCTTCCCTGGTGGCGCAGTGGTTGAGAATCTGCCTGCCAATGCAGGGGACACGGGTTCGAGCCCTGGTCTGGGAAGATCCCACATGCTGCGGAGCAACTGGGCCCGTGAGCCACAATTACTGAGCCTGCGCGTCTGGAGCCTGTGCTCCGCAGCAAGAGAGGCCGCAGCAAGAGAGGCCGCGATAGTGAGAGGCCCGCGCACCGCGATGAAGAGTGGCCCCCGCTCGCCGCAACTAGAGAAAGCCCTCGCACAGAAACGAAGACCCAACACAGCCATAAATAAAAATAAATAAATTAATTAATTTTTAAAAAAAGATTGCTCTAGTAATAACTGAAGGTTTGAGAATAAATGTGCTTTCTAGCAGAAGGATTAAAAGAACAGAGAACCTTGGGAAGCAGAGGAGTGATGGATGGGCATTGATATGTGCATTAAAGAGAAGGGGAGGGAGGAGCACTTGGGAGAGGAGAAGAGAGGAGAGTGCGGGACCACAGAGGCCTCAGGGAAATGGGATGTGAGGAAGGAGCGTGTGAGGGAAGTTGTTCTAACAGAGAAGTTAAGAAAGAGAGAAGAAGGCTTGCACAAATGAGTTAGTATTATTTCACATCATCATATACGTCTAATTAGGAAACAATCAGAAAGTCTTACTGTTCTTTTTTTTTTTTTTTTTTAAACATCTTTATTGGAGTATAATTGCTTTACAATGGTGCGCCAGTTTCTGCTTCATAACAAAGTGAATCAGTCGTACATATAATCTCACTGTTCTTGATGCATGGTATTTGTAGCTTGTCTATACAAAAAACTAGATATTATTGTTTATAAACCTACCAAAATGATTCTGCTCCCTTCAATTTATCATAAAAATAAAAACAAAAAACAGCTTCCTTCTAAAATTGAAAAAATCATTTGAAGACAACTCCATTGCATAATTCTCCCAACTCTTATTGAATGACTGATAAATACATTTTCCTCAGATAAACATTCTCATCTGCTTTATCCTGTAAACACATCTCACAGTAATAGATTGAATTACAGTATTATGTATTCTTCATAGGATGTATTACGTGGTGTCACTCAGATTCTGTGTCCAGGAACCGTTTGCTAAGATTGAGAGCACTTATCTGTTGACCAAGTTATCATAAATTGACTGCTCAATAAAATAAGTGGTGCTAGTAGACAGAAGTTTAGTCATCTGAGAGTATTTATATGGAGGGTGTGGAGTGCTCAGTGCCCTGTATGTGTCTAGCCTTCTTGCTATAGCAATGCACTAAACCAACACTTAAAAACTTTTCATGAGAGTCTTTGATATTTGTGTAGAATAAATGGGATAGGTGGAATGTTAATTCAGCTGTAGCAACAAGTTCATAGGGTTACCTTGACCATATTATAATATGGAGTTGATGATTTCCTATTAATACATTGGTGACTAATCTCTTTATTCTGAAGTCAAAAGGATGATATTAATATTTCTTCAGACTACTAAAGAAAATATATCTTGTAGATTTTTAAGTATGCTTCATCTTTAGGCAGCTTGAACTTTGATCAGTTTTTATTAGATGGTGGAATTTTGTTACTCAATTAAAAAGTAAAATAAGGATCCTGAAGAGTATTTTTCTAATTTTTTTCCCATAAGCTTTTATTTTGGAATTTTAATTTTGTTCCTTCAGCAAGCAAGTATTAAGGAATTGAAAAGGGTCCATGTTTCAGAATGTTTGCTGCCTTTGGTACTTTCTGTCTTCAGAAGAGTTCTCAAAGAGAACTCAAAGATCTCTCTTTTAAGTTACATTTTTGGCACAGTATTTTGAGAATTACAAATAATAGTAGGACATTTCTTTCCAATTTTCTGCTGCTTGGTTAATTTACCGTTTCCCCAAGTGTTTTTGTTGAGTGTATGTACTTAAGAGAGGTGTTACAAAATCTAATTTTTAAAGTTCCTTTAAAGCCCTCTTAGGAGACAGTTTTAGACTATCAAATTGTGTTTTAATTTTTAACAATTTTTTGAAAAATTATAGCTTCAGTATCCGTACATTCCCCACAAAAAAGCACTAAAAATCATGCCTTGCTGGAGGCTGCAGGACCAAGTCACGTTGCAATCAATGCCATTTCTGCCAACATGGACTCCTTTTCAAGTAGTAGGACGGCAACACTTAAGAAGCAGCCCAGCCACATGGAGGCCGCTCATTTTGGTGACCTGGGTAAGTGACTTTCAGTTTTTGTTGACTTCCTAGGAGGAGGGAATGAGTATAATATGTGAAATTCCTGCCAAAGGATACCGAACTGTGTAATTGGATGGGACTTTGAAAAAAATGTTTTAACTGAAATAACAGCTATAAGTGTAATTAATGGATGACTCCATGTTGTGTTTCTGTAAATATAAAAAGCTTGCCCAGTAGAAAAATGGGCCATTTCCAGAAGAAGAAATACATTTGGCCACTAAATATATGAAAAGGATGCCTCACTGCAGTAATACTAGTGAAATGCAAATTAAAATAATGAGTTAATGTTCCCCCTAACACACTGGCAAATATTTAAAGTTTGATAATTGGAATGTTAATGTAGATGCAGAGAAATAACCACTCCTGTATAGCGGAAGTATAAATTGGTAAAGATTTTTTGGAAGGCAGTTTGCAAGTATTTATCAAAAGATAAAGTATAAGCTGTAGCCCTCAGATATGCTCCCATATGTGCACAAAAATGTATGTACAAGTATGTGTGAAGCTATTCATTGCAGTAATGTTTATGATAGCAAAAAATTAGGAGCAACATACAAATATCCATTAATAGAGAAGTAATCCAATTGTGATATACCCATACTCTGGAATACTGTGTAGCTATATGAAAGCCTGCAGAAGACATTGAGAAATGTCTAAGATATGTTAAAGTGAAAAAAGGTGGTCACATAGTGGTATATATAGTAGGATCTCTATTATGTTAAAATAATTCCTCCCTCTCCCCACAAAAAATGAAAAGACGTGCAGGAGATACTTGTTTTCTGAATATTTGTTGCCCAAATTTCTGTATTATAAAAATTGTATGTCAGTTTATCATAAATTGAAAAAAATCTGTGAATGGATTGACTTTACTAAAATTAGTCCCTCTTTTGATACCTCTCTCTGCTTAACATTTGTGTCTATTCAGAGCTGAGGTGTCAAAGTCTTTGTGGGTCACCCTCAGCAGTGCACTGCAAATGACATTTGTGTTGGTCACAAAGTAAAATTGTAAGTTTCACTGGATTACTCGTATGTCTGGTGGGAATGTAAAATGGTAGAGCCACTCTGGAAAACGGTTTGGCGGTTTCTTACAAAGCTAATCGTGCAATTACCATATGACCCAGCCGTTGCAGTTTTAGGCATTTATCCCAGAGAAATGGAAACTTATGTCCACAAAAAACCTGTACACCAGTGTTCATAGCAGCTTAAAAGCCAAAAACTGGATGTCCTTCAACAGGTGAATGGTAAACAAACCGGTACATCCATTACCACAGAACACTACTCAAACAAACTCTTGATACATATAATAGCTTGGGCGAATCTCAAGGGGATTATGCTGAGAGAGAAATGTTACTCCGTTCTGGGGATGGCGGAGAGGTAGAATGGGAGACAGAAGAGCGCTTGCCGTTGCCTGGGGTGGAGGAGGCATCTGAGAGGCCGCATGAGGCACCTTTGTGTCACGGGGCTGTTCCGTGTCTTGGTGGTGTTTACACGAATCTACACATGGGACAAAATTGCATAGGACTAAATACACAAGTGAGTGCTGGTAAAATGGGGGAAATCTGAATACGGTTGGTGGATTGTGTCAGCGTCAGTATCTTGGTGTGATATTGAACTGCAGTTTGAAAGGTGCTACCATAGGGGAAACTGGGTAGAGGGTGCACAGGTTCTCTCTGTGTTACTTCTTCTACCTGCACGTGAATCTGCCAGTATCTCAAAATTGGAAGTTTAATTTAAAAAAGTGCTTTAAGTCTTACAATGGATTGGGATTTCCTGAAGTTCATGAAAAGAGATGTTGGCAGAAATGGAGTAGTTAACATTGCCAGTAGGATAGTTAGCAAGGATGATGATACACAAAGTGCTTCAGGAGAAACATCAAAGGGTCAAGAAAAGCCCTTTTGAAAAACTGATGAAGCCCTCAGTGAATTTTATGAAAATGAGCCTCTTTATGTCATGCTGTGAAAGTTAAAATTTTTTTATTTTTTTCTTTATTCTGATAATTAGCTTGTGGTTATAATCATAACCTAAATTTAGTTAACTATAAAATAAACTTCTACTAAGTTTTATTAAGTTTGGTTTTATTTTTCAAGATAAAATCTCAGAGCTAGCTCTTTATTTTGTTATAAATAATGCTAAGAGTTCATAACATCTTTCTAGCTATATCCACACATCCACAATTTTTCCTCAGGATAAGTTCCTAGAAATGGAGTTACTGGATTGAAAATCCAAAGAGGTCTTGCCATTTTACATTCTCATCATCCGTTTTGCTATGCCCTGGTTAGTGCTTGTTATTTTTTAAAAAAACATCTTTCAGTTTGACAGGCAAAAATGTTATCTTCTATTAATTTGCTTTTCTGAGATTTTTAATGAGGTTGAGTTTTTAAATATTTTTATTGTAAGTTTTGGCGGTTGTTGTCTGTTACTGAACTGCTAACTCTCCTGCTTCTTTTAGGCAGATCTTGTCTGGACTACCAGACTCCAGAGACCAAATCGAGTCTTTCAAAGACCCTTGAACAAGTCTTGCATGACACTGTTGTCCTCCCTTATTTCATTCAATTCATGGAACTTCGGAGAATGGAGCATTTGGTTAAGTTTTGGTTAGAGGCTGAAAGTTTTCACTCTACAACTTGGTCCCGAATAAGAGCACACAGTCTGAACACGGTGAAGCAGAGCTCACTGGCTGAACCTGTCTCTCCTTCTAAAAAGCACGAAACTACAGCAGCTTTTGTAACCGACTTTCCTGACAAGAGATTGGAGGATTCTAGCTCAGCCCAGTTGGAAGGAATTGACCTGAATAATAGAACTAGCAACACGCAGAATCACTTGCTGCTTTCCCAGGAATGTGACAGTGCCCATTCTCTCCGCCTGGAAACGGCCAGAACAGGAGCTCATCGGGGTTCCGTGGAAACCCAGGAATCCTCCAGATTTATAGTAGCCAGTAGAAGTAGTCCCTCTTCTCCACTAAAGGAATTATCAGGAAAATTAATGAAAAGTAAGTATGTGATTTTTGTCTCTCTTTATCCTGTTTTGTTGTGTGTTTTTTTTTTAATTTTTTTGTATCTGTTTACAGAGTAAAACTTGAGATGGGGAATAAAAGGGTTGGAATAGTTTTCTCCCACACTCACTTGCAGATTTGGGAGTATTTGGGTAGTGCCCTGGAGTAGGGTCGGTGTATGAAAAAGGAACAGAAGAGCTGTCGACAGTGATTGGTTCCTCTAAGAAAGACGTTGGCAGAATTAACAAATGAAGAAGGGTCGGGGTCATCCTGAAAACCCTTCCACAGATTTTGAAATCAGATCCTTACCCAGATAGGCTGATTTCAGCCCTGTCTCAGTCTTAGTTTTATTACTATTTTACAGTAGTGTGCAGATAAAATTATTTTTTAATTGCCAGCAGGTGACATTAATTGAGTTCTGTGCTAGGGGTGTACTTGGATTTCATGGAATAATCACAGCATCCCTGTGAGGTAGGCAGTTACCCTGTTTTACATGTGAGAAAGCCATGGTTTAGGAAGGTGGAGGAGCCTTCCGGGGTTACACATCGAGTGGGAGCTGGGATTAAAGCCCTGGCATCTCGACAGCAGCACCTCTTTCTCTTTTCTGTTAGTTTGGAAATTACGGGCTCTTCACTTTTCAATTCTCACCTCCTGGAATTATGATTAGACAGCTTCCAGTCCATGCTTGTCCTCTTCTCTTTTATCTTTTCTTTTCTCAGAGGTCTAGATGATTTCTTTTCTGGTTTTTCCTTGTGTGTTTTTTTCTTTTCTCTTTTCTATGAAGACTTTATGAGGGCAGTTTTAAGGTCCACAGCGTAATTGAGGGGAAGGTACAGAAATTTCCTGTATGCCCTTCTGCCCCCGCACATGCGTCGCCTCCCCCGCTGTGAATAACCTCCACCAGGGTGGAGCACTTGTTGGCATCAGTGAACCTGCCTGGGCACATCGTAATTACCCAAAGTCCGTAGTTTACTTTAGGGTTCACTCCTGGTATTGTATGTTCTCTGGGTTTGGGCAAATGTATAACAACATGTAACTGTCATTATGGTGTCACACAGAACATTTTCACTGCCCTAAAAATCCTCTGTGCTCTACTTGTTCATCTCTGTATACCTGCTGATTTGACCCTGGCAACCACTGATTTTTTTCCTCTCTCCACAGTTTTGCGTTTTCCAGAAGGTCATGTAGTTAGAATCATATATAGTAGCCTTTTCAGATTGGTGGTGACTTCTTCATATCTTTTAGTTTATTGATTCTCTCTTAAAATGGGTCTAATCTGCTACTGAGTCAATCTTTAACATGTTATTTTAATCTAAAAGTTAGTGAATTTTTCATTTCTAGAAATTTTGTTTCTTCAGATTTGCCTGGTCGTTTTTTAGTTTCTTAGTCCTTTAGCCCTCCATCCCACTTTTGAGCCTATTTCTTATTTATTTAAATTTATTAAACGTATATTCATTATCTGAGAAGCCCAGTATCCCAGTTTTTGTGCATTTGAATCAGCATTTATTTGTTTCTTCAGATTCACACTCTTGGTAGCCTGTGATTTTAATGGGTTTTGGCTGTGAATATATGTCTTAGGATTTTTATCTTTGGTAATTCTTTGAGGACTCTGATTAAATTGCGTTATTGCAGAGTGTATTTACATTTGCTTTTTTTAAAAAATTTATTTATTTATTTATTTTTGGCTGCACTGGGTCTTCGTTGCTGTGCGTGGGCTTTCTCTAGCTGTGGCGAGCGGGGCCTCCTCTTCCTTGAGGTGCACGGGCTTCTCATTTGCAGTGGCTTCTCTTGTTGCGGAGCACGGGCTCTAGGCGCGTGGGCGTCAGTAGTTGTGGCACGTGGTTCAGTAGTTGTGACTCTCAGGCTCTAGAGCACAGGCTCAGTAGTTGTGGCATGCGGTCTTAGTTGCTCCGCGGCATGTGGGATCTTCCTGGACCAGGGCTCGAACCCGTGTCCCTGCACTGGCAGGTGGATTCTTAACCACTGCGCCACCAGGGAAGCCCCTGCATTTGCTTTTGCCATGCTTCTGGGGCCAGCTTCATTACCATCACATTACCACTTAAAACTGAATTTTTGTCTTGGGTTTTTCAGGCCCTAAACTCTTAAGGCCTTCTGCCTGGTTTTGGTCTAATCTACCCTGTTTGGGCCCTGGGCAGCTGCCCTTGAAAGTGCAAGCCTCAAGTCTCTTGGAGTTGGTGGATTTTCTCAGGTGAATGCCCTCTCTCTTGTACTTTTGCCCGTCTTGATTTGTACTGACTCCTACAGGTCCACAATACCTTGTCTGCAGTCCAGAAATCCAGAAAGCTTTGCCTATCACAAGTTATTTTTTAAATGAACAAAACTTGACCTGAAGGGATGTGAGCTTATTGCAGAGTCATGAATGTGATCGTCTCACATGCTGCTGGGGTATTAAAATGGTATATATAGGGAGTTCCCTGGGAGTCCAGTGGTTACAACTTCGGAAGCAGTATTCTAACAAATTCAATAAAGACTTTAAGATTTTTTTTAAATGGTATATATGAACACAGTGCGTTACCTCTGTAAAAATCTCAAATTCCGAATTCTAAAATATTAGTGGTCCCAAAACTTTCAGATAAGGAGACTGCTTGTACTTGTTTCTGTTTCTCACTATTTCCCACAATCTCTGATGTAGTTTTCAAAAGCATTTTGGGAGAATTCAGTATTAGGAAGTGTTTCTTTGAACATCTAGTGAGGCCTGTTTCTGGAAATGAAAGTCTGAAGTCTGTTTCTTTGATTGTAATACAGGTTATTGTTTCTGGAAACTGTCTTTGTTTTGGTGTTAATTTATTTCAATAACAGTGGAGTCATTAAAACAGTACTAGTTTTTCATTTTTTGTTATTTAAAAATTTTGCATGCAGTGAATTTGACACCTTTTGATGTGTACTTGAGTTTTAACACATGCATAGATTCCTGTAACTGTCATCTGTTAACTTTAATATAATAGCCAGTCATTTTACCAGCAGAAGCAAGTTTACTTGGAAATAGCCAGAGGAATTGCAGTTTGAGATATGCGAATTGTGGTGGACCATAGGCAAATCCAGAGAAGGGGAGCTTGCTTTTTTTATATGGAAAAGTGGGGGCGCCGGTAGTAACCGGAGACCGTCGGAGGAAGCTGGGGGGTCCAAAGTGTGGAGCCTCCTCATTGGTCGGGCTGCTACAGTGTCTGATTGGCTAGGCTGCCCCGGGGCAGGGGAAAGTTTTCTTCTTCCTGCTGGATGATAGAGCAGACAGCGGCTTCCCGCTGAGACGTAGGTGCTGGTCGCTTCCTGTTTGGGGTAACGAGGGTGCCTCGCGGGGCGTGAGAGCTCACCCTGCAGGCCTGTCCCCACTCCAGCTTTAGCTGAGCTTTCTTTAATTCCACACATCACAATCAGGATAAAGAGTAGTTCTGTCACCTTTGTAGTTAAACCCTCTATCCCAGCACTTGACAACCACTGATCTATTGGTCTCTTTTTTTTGCTTTTTCTGGAGGGCCATACAAGTGAATTTATATAGTATGTAGCCTTTGAGATTGGCTTCTTTCACTTAGCATAATGGCTTTGAAGTCGACCCATGTTGTTTCTGTCATTGCTGTCTGTAGCTAAGTTCCGCTGTATGGGTGTTCTGTCCGTCCACCTGTTGAACCACGTTTGGATTGTTTCCAGCTTTTGATTATGAATAAAGCTGCTATAAACATTGGTGTACAGGTTTTTGTGTGGACAAAAGTTTTTATTTCTCTGGACAAATACCTAGTAGTGGATTTATGTGTTAAATGTGTGTCTAATTATATAAGAAACTGCCAGACTGTTTTGTAGAGTGGCTGCACCATTTTGCATTCCCAGCAGCAATATATGAGAGTTCTAGTTGCTTTATTTCCTTGCCAGCACTTGGTGTAATCAGCTTTTTGTTTATGTGGGGGTTTTTTTAGCCATTCTAATAGATGTGTGGTGGTATCTCATTGTGGTTTTACTTTGCATTTCCCTAATGTCTGAGGGTATTGAATGTTTTTTCATGTGCATATTTGCCATCTGTATCTTCGGTAAATTGTTCCAGTCTTTCCCAATATTTTATTGTTGAATTTTGAGGTTCTTTATATGTTCTGGATATAAGACCTTTATTGGCTATGTGACTTGCAAATGTTTTCTCCCAGTTTATAGCTTGACTTTTCATTCTCTTAACAGTATCTTTCAGAGACCAAAAGGACTTTTTTGATTAAGTCCGATTTATCAACTTTTTTCCTTTATGGATTGTGCTTTTGGAGTCGTGCATAAGAGCTCTTTGCCTAATCAGAGGTCATGAAGATTTTCTCCTGTGTTTTCTTCTAAAAGTAATATGATTTTTTACTTAACATTTAGATATATGATCTATTTTCAGTTAATATTGTATAAGCTGTGGTGGTTAGGTCAAGTTTTTTTTTTTTCTTTTTTTCTTTTCACATATAGATCATTCCGTACATTATTAGTTACAGACTACTCTTACGCCATTGACTTGCCTTTGTACCGTGGCTGTATTTTTGTAGGTCTACTTCTGGACTCTCTGTTCTGTTCCGTTGGTGTA